>NC_141308.1:12305000-12315000 GCF_037954325.1 Fistularia commersonii
CACTATCTGTAAACAGACATGCTACTTAGCTTAGCAGCTGCAGTTTGAGCCAAAACGTGTCAGAGGGAAGCTAAGATGAGAAGGCTGAATGCTAAGAAGCTGAAATACCCAGAATAGCCTTAGCTAGCTTTGACATCTTGCACGATTTGCACAATTTCGACCAATCAGGCGGCGATACCGCGGCGCGCGAAGGCACCAGTCCAGCCCGGATGCTATATTTGCTATCGTACGCGGCGCCAGCTGCATGGCGCTCCGTCCGTAAATGTGGCGCCCGTCACCAGAACCCCCCGCGTCTGAGCGCCGCGGCCGCCGCTCACGCTCCTATTGCCCGTCTCCTCCGCCGCCGCAGCGCTACATCCTCCCCCCCCCTCCTCCTCGCTGTTACTGTGGAGAAATCGCCGGCGTGCGTCCCAGGAATGCGAGCGTACACACATTCCTGCGCCCACCCCTCACACACACACACACACACACACCCTGTGCCCTGCCAGCTTTGCGGGTCATTGTGTTTGGCACGTGGCCACTATCTTCCTGCACACACACACACACACACACACACACACACACACACACTCGCCCCCTGCCTGACTCCTAGCTTGGCAGACAGCTCCTGCTGAGTAAGGAGGCCTTCGCTCGCCCTCCCTCCTCTCTCTCCGTCCCTTTCCCTCGTCTCATTTCATCCCCTCGCACCTCGCCGACACACTCCCCCGTCCTCGGACCATCCCGTCGGTCTCGTTGCTCCGCCGCCGAGCTTTTGATCCGACGCGTCTCCCGATGCGGCGGTTCAGCTCGGCCCATTAGTCACGTCTTTATCCTCCTGCCGGCGCTAATGTCTCAACAACCAGGAATTAGAGGCGGGGCGTCTGGTACTCGCCGGCTCGCACGCTGACAAGCGGCGATCGATTGAGTTTCCGCGGCGATCTGAGGTCGCTCTTTGGCCCCGCCCCCTTTGTGTACATTGGGCGCGTCGGTGCAAGGCCGCGGCCTGTAGCGTCGGAGCGCCGCGGATAATAACAGTATTTATGACTCAGTGCGAAACAGGACGGGTTTGTTTTCTTTGCCGGCATGAGTGTGTGTGTGTGTGTGTGTGTGTGTATATATATATGTGTGTGTGTGTGTGTGTGTGTGAGACTGTCGACTCAGCTCCCTGCGGCGTGTTCTCCGACACACTTTTATTCCGGAGCAAAGTCTCGGGGAGCGTTACACCCACCCTCTTGATTCACTCCCTACCTTCCTGTGTGTGCGTCTGTGTGTGTGTGTGTGTGTGTGTGTGTGTGTGTGTGTGAGGAAGACATGTGTTGTCGATGCTCGGACATTCTCTGGCTCGGCTCCTCTTATCATCTCCATCCAGCGAGTCTGCAGCTCCTTAAACGGCCCTAAAAACGTCCAGAATGTAATCTCATTCCGTGTGTGTGTGTGTGTGTGTGTGTGTGTGTGTGTGTGTGTTTGAGCGTTTGATCTGATTTCATTAAATCATCTTTTTAAATTTATTTTCGCCAAAAACCCTTCACGTCTCTTTCCCTCGTTTATGCGGGGGAAAAAAAAAAAAAAAGTCCACGTCTTCTCACACTTCAAAACCGAGTGTGTGTTACACTGTACTTATAGTGTAGTAACCGTTATCCTACACACTCCCAGCGGGAGGCCGGGTCGCTTAATTCCCTCCGATTTTATCATCAAAGAAGACCAGAGATGCTGCGTCAGATGGAGATGAATCTTTAAATCCGCGAGAAATTATACATTTTCATCGTCTTGCCTGCGAACGGCAGAAATGGCGAGGAAGTCGGACCTCCGGCGGAGAGGAGCCGCCGTGGTCGCGGTATCTGGGCGGGGCAGGACACGCAGATTTGACCTTTGACCTCCCCCGGCGGCCATGTTGGGAAAACGGTTGCAGACTAGCAGAACCCACGTGTGTGTTTGTGTGTGTGTGTGTGTGTGTGTCCAGTTGCTCTTAACGCATGTCACAAACACATCAAATTCAATCGTCACGTCCCGGACGGAGCTCAACCGCTGGATTTATTAAACCCAACTTAAACCAGACCTGAAGCCTCAAACTGCTGGATTTACTGAACCTGAATCGTTCTGGTCCGGATTACGTTTACAGTTGAAGCTTCAGGCTGAAGCCGTAAACTTTGAATCTCGTTTAATAAACCCGACCGTTGAGATTTTGGCCTGGGGCTTCAACCAGTGGATTTACTAAACCCAACATAAACCAGACCACCATGATTCGGTTCAATGAGTCCACCGGTTTAAACTCAAGATCTGGTTTAATTTAGGTGTAGTAAATCCACCAGGCTGAAATCTCAACTGTCGGGTTTATTAAACCCAGTTCAAAGTAGTCTGGGTTAAGGCTTCAGCCTGAAGTGTCAACCTTGGGTTTACTACACCCCATTTAAACCAGCCCTGAAGCCTCAACTGCCGGGTTTACTGAACCCGAATCACATTGGTCTGGATTAGGACAGGTTTAGATAACGCATCGGTTGAAGCCTCAGGCTGAAATCGCAACTGTTGGGTTCATTAAACCCTATTCAAAGTTGTCTGGTTTAAGTCGTCAGACTCTAGAACACCTGTTGGGTTTATTAAACCTGACTTACACTAGAATCGGAGTAGTCTGGTTTAAGTCTTCAGCTTGAAGCGTCACATGGTGGGTTTATTGAACCCAAATCATAGTGGTTCAGTTCATGGCGGGTTTAGTCAACCCACCGGTTGTAGACTCAGGCTGAAATCTCAACTGTTGAGCTTATCATAAGTAGTCTGGTTTAACGCTTCAACGTGAAGCTTAACCAGCACTCAACTTAAACCAGGTCAGAAGCTTCAACCACTGAGTTCATTGAACCTGAATTAAACCTGAATCATAGTAGTCTCATTTAAGTCAGGTTCAGCAAATCCAGCGGTTGAAGCTTCAGGCCGAAGCCTCGACTAAACCCGACTCGAGTAGTCCCGACTGTTGAAGTTCTGTTCTATCAGGCAACTTTATTTGACGTATTGATCGATTGATTCATCGATTGGTCGCGGATGACAAGCGACTCCTACCGCATTTCCGTTCTGTCGCCACGGCACCGCCAAATCTGACTGACAACAACCTGTTTCGAAAGCATCAAGCTTCTGCAAGGGCCACCTTCGTTTTCCTCGTTCTTTTTTTTTTTTTTTACACCTGAAAAGAGATTAGAAATGTGTGTGTGTGTGTGTGTGTGTGTGTACGTGCGCTCATGTAATTCATGCGCGTCATTGTCATGCCAAGGACAAGTGGCTCGTCCAGTGCCAAGTGGTGCCAAGCCAGCTGGCTGTCACTCACGCTTTTGTTTTGTGCTGCGCTCTGTATTCAGGCCATAACACACAACCCTGTGAAAAGGCTTTCACTTGCTCGCCCTCCTTCTATGTGTGTGTGTGTGTGTGTGTGTGTGTGTGTGTGTGTGTGTGTGTGTTTGTTTCATGGCGGCGACCTTGATGTTGAGAGAACTACAAACACGAGTGGTCCAGTGGAGTGAATTAGAAATTAAAAAGTTGCTGCATGCAAACCTCGAGTCCACGATGGCTGGAGTTGGACTTTGAGGCGTGATGATGGCGGCGGCGTGCGGCGGGCGGCTCGCCGTTGGTGACGGATTCGCCGTCCGCCTCGTTGGTCGGCGCCATCGTGGAAACAAGCTGGAACACCTGCTGAAGCATTCCAGGTGCACGGAAACGGTATGCTCCTAATGACTGGCTGTCAAGAGTACGGGAAACTTGTATGCTTGTCGGACGAAGTCGTCATGGTCACACCTGCGGCAGGTGTGGGCCAATCAGCTGCTTCGGGGGTTCGCCGTCGGATCCCGGGTCCGAGCTGAGGTTTCAGACAGAAGCAGAAGTGAGCTTGGAGCAAGAGTGCCTTTTCAGAGCTGCCATTCCCCAGGAGGCTGTCAGACTGGTTTGAGATACATGGTTGTGATTGGTTGGTGCTTACACAATGGAGGTCAGATCGAATTGCTAGGGGTGGCTTGGGGTTGGATGGGATCTTCTGAAATGGAACTGGGCAGGTTGCAAGGCTGAGATTGCTTCTGCAAAGAAGCAAAAGTCAAATTCAACTCCGGCGGATGGCGTGCCGTCCTCCAGTGGCGCAAGCGAAAGATACAGTCGCTCAGATCCAGCTGTCTGAGGAAACATGGCCTCAAAATAATAATCCTTTTGTCAGCACTTGTGTTGTCGCGGTAAAATAACCGCCCCGTATTTGAGAAACATTGTGAAAAAGCTCCCGAGGTTCTTCCAACCAGATGGACCAGAAGCGCCGCTGCGAAAAAGGAATGTCTTGAACGACAGCTGAGCGGCAAGCTAGCTTGACAAGTGAACGCGGCAAGAGATACTGCCTGCTGTGGTGGTTCTAACCACAAATAGTTGGCTCAGTGAAAGCGCTTGTATGTGTGTGTGTGTGTGTGTGTGTGTGTGACATCTAAACGTGCTAAAGAAGAGAGAGGAAGAGCCTCTTCATTCACAGGAAACGGAGGCACAGTCAGTCGGGTGAAATGCAGGTCAGCCACAGCCGAACAAACACCACAGCGGTTTTGAAAGACGTCGGCGTCGCAGCAGCGCTGCTTCAGAACCCCACGTGTCTCCGCCGCTCTGGTTGGAGCGCCGCTCTCGACGTCAGCATCTGCTCTGCTGAACCTTCTCTGCGGACCGGTTGGGGTTTCAGAACCGAGCGAAGAGTGAAACTACACCGACGCAGACATTAGCATTCCCACGCTCTCCAAACCTATTCTACCAGCTTGGTAGCATCGCTGATACACCAACCACTTCTTTGGCTTCTATGCTGTGTAGATAACATCAAGTACTCCATGAGCCTCAGTGAATCCGGACGCTTCAGTTTCACAGCAGAAGATGAAGACAACGGGGGCGACTGCATTGGAGTGGCAGCTTTTAGTCTTCTGAAGGCCAATGTTTGACTTCTGTTTACTAGAAACAAACCTGGGCTGGTCTGGACTATTTAGGTAAAACACAGATCAGACACGTCATTGGAGATGTCGTGCTTTGAGGGGAGCGGGTGGAGGAGAATCAAGGGAGGTGGAGGTATGTCCTGGGAAGGAGCAAGAACGGGAGGGACCCGAGTGGAGTGGAGATGATGAAGCTTGAGGACTTGAAGTACCGAGGATCAAGGAGGAGGATGGACAGGATCAGGGATGAGTCCATTAGAGGGATAGCACATATTTGATAGCCTGGAGATAATGTCATACTGAGATGATTTGGACATGGACAGAGGAGGGATGGTGAAGGTCTGGATGCTGAGGTTGGAGCTTCCAGGCAGGAGGTCCAGAGGCAGACCAGAGAGGTTTGTGGATGGAGGTGGAGAGGCATGGGAGGGTGGTAGGTGTGCTTTTGGGGTACCTTCTACATCAGAACCCAGCCAGTAAAAGTGCTAATAGAGGAGAAGAAATGTCAAATCGACAGTGCGGTGTCCTGAAGACGTTCATGTAATGAAGGGTCAACACGCCATGGATTGCCAAAGTAATATACCATCATGGTGACTGTCTGTGCCACAGCAAATGGGTGTTGGTTTTTTTGGGAGTCATTTGGGTAGCCTGGAGATGCAGATGTAGTTCTGGTGATTGCGCTGGCACGTCACTGCGTACAACCGCCTGCAACGGTTCTGTTTGTAAATCAGCCGTCGCAACGGCGAAGGATAAACAAAACAGGACCCGGGTTGAAGCCCTGAGGGACCCCGTTTCAACCGCAGTGCAGGCAAGGACCTGTTGGAGAAGCCAGAAATGGAGACGTGGCTGCCAAAGCGTGGAGTCGTACACATGGGTGGGGTGACGTGGTGAACTCAGGCGCCAAAGGGCTTTCCTAATGTACAACCGGATGCGGGCGAAAAACGCTTGGAGTTGAATTTCTGCTTACGAACAGCCCCAATCACCAACAAATTGGTGCACGAACACACAAACAAACTCACGGGCTTTCCGCATTTTTTTCTCTAAGCTAGCCCTCATTATGGCTCCCAAAATAAGGAGTGCTAGTGCTAGTGGTGCTATGATGAAGAATTACAGTTGACCTGAAGAAGGAAATAATAGCTAAACGTGTTGGTGTTACAGATCCCGTCAAGCACGACGACAAGGCGAAGTCAACCACCTGTATGATCCTAAAGAACAAAGATACGCTAAAGACGGCTAATGTGGCTAAAGGGGCAGCTACATTAACGAGCGAACGTCTCACTTCTTCGAAGAGGTAGAAAAGTTATGGTTTGTGGGGGTGATTTAAAGACAGCTAGCTGGAGTTAGCATTAGCGTGGGTCTCATATGTGAGAAGGCTTTACTTTTGCCGATTTTGTGAAGAAATTGCGAGTACAAGTGCAGGCAAGAAGTGGGAGAACACCCAAAACACAGCAATTATTACGGTATCTTTAATTCCTTTCAATCTTTTTCACAAATAAACCCATAAATATGTTTCAAATTGTTGTTCGCTTTTTGGGGCTGCTGAACGGATCAATGTGCTTTCCATTGATTTCAACGGGAAAAACTGATCCGAGCAAAGACTGAATTTTATTCGTAAGGCAAGATTCGACTGCATTCTGAGAGTCCAGGGGAGTGTCAGGATTAATTAGCACCCAACTAGCCGAGGGCTAAACCAGGCGTTAGCCTCGGTGGCCTCTCTCAACCCGGAATATCAAAAACGGATGTCGACAGATGCGAGTAGATACCTGCGTGCTATCCGTCAGCGTGTTAGCTTAGCATCAATGACGAGTTGTAACACCCCCCCCCCCTCCCCGCACCCCTACGCCCTGCCACATCCAGCCACCGCTAGCTAGCTAACAGCTCAAAGGGAGATGGGTCCTGGCTTGTTTGATCGCTAGGTGAGAGGAGAAACCCATGAAGCGTGAAAGAATGTTGGACCGGGTCACATTACTCTCAAGGTTTCACAACAGCAGTGTGTGTGTGTGTGTGTGTGTGTGTGTGAGAAAGGGGGATGACTGAAATCTCCTGGCTGCTTCTTCTGAAACTCCTGGGTCCATGGCAGGACCTGTAGAAGAACGTACCAACGGGTTCCTGCTGCCTCAATGTCTCCTGATTGTTCTGACGCAAGAACCTTCTATTATCTATTTTATTTTTTTCTGTTCCGCACAGAGCGTGGGCGTTCCACGCCGGAACCCGGAGTTGTGTAATTATTTAGTCGAGCTTTGTGTTCGGATGAAAAACCCCAGTGCTCGGGCACTACACACACACACACACACACACACAGAGTAAAAACACACACACAGACATACAACTCCAGCCCCGGGGCTGTTGTTATTAGCTCGTCATTGTCCGCAAACACACACACACACACACACACACACACACACACACACACACACACATTGCGCTGGAAGACTCACATCACTGTTGGTTCAACCTCAAGCCATCCCTGCACTGTGTGAATCCAGCCTATTGTGTTGGTGTGTGTCTTTGTGCGTGCATGTGTGTGTGTGTGTGTGTGTGTGTGCGCAGTATTGAGCCGGGCCAACAAGTGCGGCCGTATCTCTCCTCGCCGTCCTTGATTACCGGCTGGGCGATAAATGCCTGAGATGCTCGTAATGAAGGATGGCGAGGACGGAAAGTAAAAATACATTTGGGGAAGTGGTTTATTTTAATGGCTGGAAGGAGGAGGAGGAGGAGGAGGAGGAGCATTTCAAAGGCTGAATAGAGCCAAAGAATGGCAAGCCTGGCATTGTGTGTCCCTTTTTACATGTCATAAATGTGTGTGTGTGTGTGTGTGTGAGACTGAATGAATGTCTAGCATTTGGAAACCTTTTGTAAACTCAAGGCTGCCATGGAGCATTGTGTGGCATTGTTTACCCGCCTCCCCCTCCTTTGTTCTACCAGTGTGTGTGTGTGTGTGTGTGTGTGTGTGTGTGTGAGTGAGTGTGCGCGCGAGTTGACATTATCAGATGATTGGTCCCACGACTCATTGCACGCACACACACACACACACACACACAGTGGCTTGCCCGTGTGTGGTTATGCACAGCTGACATTATTGGATCGCCACAATTGCGCGCATGTGTGTGTGTGTAAGTGCGTGTCTTTTGTGCACGGTGATGTCTGTACGCATGCGCATGTGTGTGACAGTTGACATTATTGGATGACTGCTTGCGCGCGCACGTGTGCGCGTGTGTGTGTGTGTGTGTGTGTGTGTTTGCGCGGGCATGCTTGATTGTTTTCCATTCAGACGCAGCTTGTGGTTTGGCTGTGAGATGCCCCTCTGTTTTCAAGCCTAAGTGTTAGCCTGTGTGTCTCGTCTCCAGTTGTTTACAGGCGTGCGTGCGCGCGCGCGTGTGTGTGTGTGTGTGTGTGTGTGTGTGTGTTTGAAGACAAATTTGGCCTGAGTAAACTCCCGCTCTGCGGCAGTCGGATCAGACTAGCCTGGCACCTAGCTTAGCATCCGGTTCTACCCTGGCGATCCAGGTAGCTTGAATGAAGGTCGCGGGGTCGCGTCGTGGGCGCTGCGGGTGTTGTGGCCGGTTGCCAGGGGCGACGATAAAGCGGAAGCAGTCGCCGGGTTACTGATGTGTTTTGATCGCGTTGCGGCGAAACCTGAGGCTGACGCCGTGCTGCGGTGGAATCTGTGGGAAGGTGTGTGTGTGTGTGTGTGTGTGTGAGTGTAAGTAACATGCGATTCCTGCTAAATGAAGCTCCGCGGGGGAATAAAGCCGACTTTGTTGAGCCTGATCCCCGGCTTTAGGCGGCAGATTGAAAAGTGTGGGCGTTCCGCGCCCGGCGTGACGCCACCGCGGCTTTGTCAGCCCGGCCGAACGTCAGCCGCTCAGCTGCCTTCCTTCTGCTCGGACATGCACGCGAACACACACACACACACACACTTTCCCGGGGAGGCTATTTCCAGTGTACCGTCCTCCCCGGGCCTTTGGGTCCGCGGGGCCCGCGAGCCGCTGCCTGCCTGCCAGCCGCCTCTCACCCTTTGTGGGCTGACAATGGCAGGCGAGGCTCCAGCCTGCAGGGCCTGCAGCCGGGCTCTCACAGGGGGCGGGGCTTGTGGTGTGTGTGTGTGTGTGTGTGAAGTCGGGGGGGGGGGTGCTTGTCTGTGAAAGGCTGTGACAGAGGGGGCTGGCAGCCAGGAAGGCCAAGTGGTTGAGGGGGTGCACGGGGTGGCGGAGGGGGAGAAAAAGCAGGTCACGCCCAGATTAAAATTCAATGTAAAGCTCATGTATGACTGTCTGCCAACGTCAGCAAGCTGGCCTCTGTGTGTGTGTGTGTGTGTGTGTGTGTGTGCTAGGAGTGTATCCTTTGGATATTCAGGGGTCTTTACTGCTTTGGGGGGGGGAGCAGGAAGCTGAGGAATAAGGGCGGGACGTGGAAGGTGGTGGTCTGTCGACGGCTTCAGCTGTCTCAAGCGTAATACACCTTCAGGGTGTGTGTGTGTGTGTGTGTGTTGGAAGGGGGGGGTCTTCTTAATGGGGCAGCAGCAGCAGCGTCATAATGCATGCAAGACAAAGCTGATTTGGTGATGCCTGCTTCCTTTGTGTTGGCGCTGCATCGGGTGTCTCTGTAATTCACACACATGCACACACACAATCAAATCCCCCTCTGTTTTGGGCCCCATCCCCATATGGTGGCTGGGCTTGATGAGAGCTTGATGAAGTCAACCAGAAGTCCCCCCCCCCCCCCCCCCCCCCCCCCCCCCCCCACACACACACACACACACACACACACAGTGGTGGGAGTGCTGTGTGTGTGTGCACTGCAAATCTGTGATTGCTTTTCTGCTAATGGCGTTGCAGTGCAGTGGGTTAGCTTGCAAGCTGTTTTCATTATATTTCATTATTCATTGGTTTCATGCATGATTGTGCCGGCGAGCGGCGAGCGGCGATCGGCTCAGTCGGGGTGGAGGCCGATCGGGGGGCGGAGCCTTTCCAAACGCCGGATGCGCAGAAGGCCCGGCGAACGCACCGATTCCAGGGAAATATTTCCGATCGAATCGGGGTAGTAGTGGTGGAGGGGGGGTGAAATAATCCAAATGCAGCCAAAAAAAATCACCCCCCCTACAC
>NC_141308.1:12320000-12340000 GCF_037954325.1 Fistularia commersonii
CAGGAAATACTGCAAGAGAATTCTGAAAATACTGCGAAAGGGTCCCGTGTGTGTGTGTGTGTGTGTGTGTGTGTGTGTGTGTGTGTGTGTGTGTGTGTGTGTGTGTGTGTGTGTGTGTGTGGTAAAGGTGTGGCACTGGCCAAACTAGCTTGCAATCAAAGATTGTCTCTCCTTCAATGAGTGGGCGGGGCTTATCCATGTCTGCTGAGGCTTTGAATGAATAAAGACAACTGTGTGTGTGTGTGTGTGTGTGTGTGTGTGTGTGTGTGTGTGTGTGTGTGTGTGTGTGTGTGTGTGTGAGTACACGTTGGCCCTCCGCCCGGCTCTGTTTCCCCACCTGATTAGGGGTTAATGGCCTATGAGCATTTGGAGTTATCTGCCTCCTGATTGGCTTACGAGCAGTTGTGTGGGCGGGGCTGTCGGCGAGTGACAGATGGCGGCGGCCAGTGTGTGTGTTTGCGTGTGTGTGTGTGTGTGTGTGTGTGTGTGTGTACAATGGAAAGATGTACAATGGTCGTCTTTTCTCTTCATTGTTTCCTCACACTTTGTGTTTGTATACTCACACACACACACATTCACACATTGATATCACCCGTAGTTACACATCATGTCGCACAAAGTGAGAGCTGTCCACAAACACACACACACACACACACACACAAACACACACACACACACACTCACACTGAAATGAAACCAACTCAGTTGTCATACAAATCCACTCGCAAAAATGTGCATTGTGTTATTTGTGGAGACAGGTGGGGAGGCAGGCCCGCGCTTCCTGCAAACACACACACACACACATGTCGTCCCACAATGCATGTGATGAAAGTCTTATTAAAACCATACACACAAACACACACACAAACACACTCTGTGCACTTAAAAGATGCTGGCAGCGGCAGCAGATTGTATGGTGGTTGTCAGGGCAAGCAGGCGTACCTACATCACAGCAGACAAGACAGCATGACACACACACACACACACACACACACACTCACACACACACTTCCATGTGACGCTCCCCGAGGATTAGGCCAGATCGTTGTACTTGGCAACACTCCCAGTTTACACACATTACACTCCTAAATCACTTTTGTTAGAAATTCATCTGTTTAGCCGGAGCAGTTCCATGGCGTGGTATGAAACAGCATGACGAGTGTGTGTGTATGTGTGTGTGTGTGTGTGTGTGTGTGTGTGTGTGTGTGTGTCAGAGAAAGAGAGAGAGAGAGAGAGATTACTGATATCTGCTGTGAATATCACTGACTAGGTTTTGTCGTTTCATCTCCACGCTTGCCATGGCATTAAGAACAAAAGCAGACAGGCTTTGAAAAGGTCGTTTTGTTCGCTGTGTGTGTGTGTGTGTTTTGTATTTGCGTGTGTGTGTGTGTGTGTGTGTGTGTGTGTGTGCACAAGTGTGTATGTGTGTGTTTGTAAGCTCACAAACTGTCTGATGCAGCGTCTTTTTTTATCAAGTGTCATTGCATCCCCATCTGCTGAAGACAGTGAACGAACACACACACACACACACACACACACACACACACACATAGAGAAGCTGTGTGTGTGTGTGTGTGTGTGTTGCTGTGGAAAGGTTAACCGGTGCAAACATGAAAGGGGGCGGGGCTTAACCCGGATGGGTCACCTGTCAATCACAGGGTCACATGTTGAGATGTCCGTTTTTTGATGACCTTTGACCTTTGACCTTTGACCCTGGAAGTACAAGTACATCAGTACTTGTACTTCCTAGTACTTCAAACGAAAACCTGTATTTAATGTATTTATTCTTGTACTCTCCATAAACCTGCGCTTCTTCACACTCCTCCAGCTCCTTACGTCTTTTTTTGTGGTGGGAGAAGCCTGTAGATGATTGGATCTGTGTGTGTGTGTGTGTGTGTGTTTCTGTGTGTGTGTGTGTGTGTGCGCGCAGACGTGCGCTCACATTAGCTTTGGAAAGCCGTGCATGGTTCCCTGCCAGGGAGGTGGCTTAACGCGCGCTTATTAGACCGCTCTACCATTCTGGCCCATACCCCAGAATTTAATTGTGTGTGTGTGTGTGTGTGTGTGTGTGTGTGTGTGTGTGTGTGTGTGTTCTCCCGCCATCCCGGCCCCCCAAAAATAGCCGTATCATTGCCTCCCAGTGTGCTCGCCTCCCTCCGGCTTCCTGGTTTGCGAATACAGCAGTGTGGTCGCTTCGGTGTGGCTTGCCGCGGTACAGTAATCCAACGTGCGCACACACACACACACACACACACACACACACACACACACACCTCGCCGTATAAATAATTGACCCGTCACAGTGAGATAACACAACACTCCCCCGCCCCTGTGCTCCACTCTGCTCCTCCTCGGTTTTTCCTTCATTTCTTCCCCCTCTTTTCCCCCGTTAATCTCTTTATCTTCGCCGAAAATGAATCCGACGTCTTCGGGAAAAACGCCGAACCGAAGCCGGCGACTCACCTGTCGTTATCGACGTCGCCCGAAAAAACGTCGCGAAAAACGGCGACGAGAAACACGGGAGGGGGAGGGGGGGGGGGGGGAGTCCAAACGTACGGGAAATAAAACGCAAATATGGACGAAATCACCCGAAGACGTGTTTTCTGACCCGGTCTTTTCCCGCTGGTGTCTCCGCAGGGTTCCACCTCAGCGGCACGGTGACGGAACCGGCCACGTCGGCCGAGCCGGAGGTCACGCACAAGGTCGCCATCAGCTTCGATCGATGCAAGATCACCTCCGTCACCTGCGGCTGCGGGAACAGGGACATCTTCTACTGCGCCCACGTGGTGGCGCTGTCTCTCTACCGCATCCGAAAACCCGAGCAGGTGGGAAAAACATCACCCGGGGGCGACCATTCGTGACGGCGGAGCTGCAGGGTCAACGCGTGTGTGTGTGTGTGTGTGTGTGTGTCGCAGGTGAAGCTGCGGCTTCCCATCTCGGAGACCTTGTTCCAGATGAACCGGGACCAGCTCCAGAAGCTGGTCCAGTACCTGATCACGGCCCATCACACCGAGGTGCTCCCCACCGCCCAGAAGCTGGCCGATGAGATCCTGTCGTCCAACTCGGAGATCAACCAAGTCCACGGTGGGCACACACACACACACACACACACACTTGACCGCTTTTTGATCCTGCTTCTGTAGCTCCTATCTTCATAGCTGCAGGTCGGGATTTGCCGTTTTTTTCTTCTTTTTTTTTCCCCCCCCGGTCGTCTCTCTCCTTAAATAAAAACCAGGCCGCTATGAAACGTCCGACTTCACATCTCGCGTTTTGATTTCCACGAGTCCGCCGAGGGAGGAGGAGCGGCCGACGCCGGCGCCGGACGGATGAAAGAGCCGGGGAACTCGACAAACCGGACACATCCTCTCACCAGAACCGGCCTCTTTATCTCCCGCCCGTTTCATCCTCCCGGCCCCGAATGTTGACATTCCCCGGCGCTCTCCCCGTCCAGGAAGCCCCGCGTCGCGCTTCCTGCCTGGCGTTTGACAAGCCGAGGAGGGCGAGGGGGGCGGATTCGCGAGGTTCGCTCGGTCCGACGCGACCGCTTTGATGGAGGAATGCGGCTGTTTGCTATTTCGCCAGTTGGAAACACATCGCTGGGTTTTCCTCTGCGCGTTTCCTGCCAGATCAAAAATCTACACACACACACTTACAGAAGAAGAAGGTCGGCCTTTTATTCCCCCAGTGTGCCATTAGCCTATTTTTTTTTTTTTTTTTTTTTTGCTCCTCTCCCCCCCTGCGAGTGTCACCGAACGCCCGGGAAAAACTCCACCGGGCTCGGATTAGGACCCACGTTTTGTTTTTCAGGGGAAATCTCTAGACGAGCGAAGCGGGGAGGGGGGATGTTTTCGCCGGGGAGGCCCCGTCTCTGAAAAGTAAACTCCATTTCCCATGGTCGCCATCTGGTTTTGTGTGTGTGTGTGTGTGTGTGTGTGCTCCTCGCTGCTCTGGTTTGAGAGCAGGAAGTGAAACAATCAATATACAGATGCTTTGATGCAGAGAAGGATGTTAATGTTCAGTCCTCCATGTGTTTGTTTGCCCTCTGCCTGCAAACCTGTCTGAGGGGCAGGGAGAAGGGGTGTGTGTGTGTGTGTGTATGTGTGTGTGTGTGTTTGTGTGTGTGTGTGTGTTTGTAAGGGGCATCATTGAAAAATCCAGAGGTAAATGTAATGATGTTTTATTTTTTTATCTGCAGAAATATGAATGCAATGTGTGTAAAAAGCAGGTTTTGGACACTTAATCCATTTTACCCATCTTCTTTCTTATTCCTATATTATTATTATTATCATTGTTATTATTATCCAGAATGGTATATAATAATTATAATAATAATTATTATCATTATTATTGTGAGTATTGTCATCCTAATAATGCTGTGATTGTTTCCATAAACATTATTGTTATCTCATCATTATCACGTTACTGTGATTATTATACATAAATTATTATTATAAATTAATATATATAATATGTATATATATATTTATATAATATATGATTATATATTATATATAATATATAATATAATATATATAATAATATATATAATATATAATAATTATATATAATATATATAATTATATATTATATATATTTATATATTATATAATATATATGTATATACTATATTGAATTTATCATATTTCATATGATTTCATATAATATTTTTATAATAATAACAGAAATTATTCTTATTTCTATGACTTTATTGTTTTATTATTATTATTGTGATTAATGTTATCATATTACGTCATTGTTTTATTATGAGAATGAATGAGATTATTCTTATTATTGTTATTAGTAATATATTACTTTTATTTTATCATTATTATCATTATTTATCAGTTTCAAAGTGCCTGATTGTTTTTATTGGCCTACTTCTAATTTAAAATCAACCAGATTGGGTCATTTTCAGATCCATTCATTTCCAACACGAAGTTATTAAACCTGTGTGTGTGTGTGTGTGCGCGTTTGTGTGTGTGTGTGTGTGTGTGTGTGTTTGTGGAAGTGGGCATCATTATAATAACCCCAGATGTAAATTTAATGATGTTTTATTTTTTTAATGTTTTATCTACAGAACTATGAATGCAATGTGTGTGTAAAACATGTTCTGGACGTTTAAGCCATTTTCTTATTCATATTCATTATTATTCAGAGTGGTTTATTATTATTATTATTATTGTGAGTATTGTTATCATAATAATGCTGTGATTTTTTTTCCCATAATCATTAGTGTTATGTCACCATTATCTGTACCATTATGTTATTGTGATATTATCAAATTGAGTATATATATTTTCATATAATTTCATATCATATTTTCACTGCAATAATAGTAATTATTATTATTTCTATGACTGTATTGTAGTATTATTATTATTATTATTATTAATATTATTGTTATCATATCATGCTATTGTTTTATTATGAGAGTGAAAGAGATTATTTTTATTATTGTCATCAGTAATATATTACTGTTATTTTACTATTATTATCATTATTTAGCAGTTTGAAAGTGCCTGATTGTTTTTACTGGCTTAATTTAAAATCAACCAGATTCATTTCCAACACAAAGTTATTAAACCCGTGTGTGTGTGTGTGTGTGTGTGTGTGTGTGTGTGTGTGTGTGTGTGTGTGTGTGTGTGTGTGTCCAGGCGCTCCGGACCCGACGGCCGGCGCCAGCATCGACGACGACAACTGCTGGCACCTGGACGAGGACCAGGTTCGGGAGCAGGTCAAGCAGTTCCTGTCGCAGGGCGGCTACTACGGCTCGGGGAAGCAGCTCAACTCCATGTTCGCCAAGGTACCGACCAGAACCAAAACCAGAACCCTCAGAGACCGGGACCAGATCCGGGATCGGGTCCTCGGATCTTTCCAAAACACTCCACACCCTCTTAGAAAAAAAAAAAAAACATCGTTCGAAAGACGGGTCCCGAACGCATCGTCGTGTTCGCCGTCCGTCGCCCCCTTAGAACACGCCTAGAACACGCCTAGAAAACGCCCGTTCGTCCCGCCAGGTGCGTGAGATGCTGCGGATGCGGGACTCCAACGGCGCCCGGATGCTGACGCTCATCACGGAGCAGTTCATGGCCGACCCTCGCCTGTCGCTATGGAGACAGCAGGGCACGGGAATGACGGACAAGTGCAGGCAGCTGTGGGACGAGCTGGGTGAGGAAACGTCTCGTCCGCCGGATCCCCGATCGCGTCCGGCGCCGCGTCCTGACCTCCGCTCGGCCCGTCCGCAGGGGCGCTGTGGGTGTGTGTGGTGCTGAACCCCCACTGCAAGAGCGAGGAGAAGAGCGGCTGGTTGAAGCAGCTGAAGAAGTGGGGCGACATGGACGTCTGCCCGCTGGAGGACGGCAACTACGGCAGCGAGTTGCCCAACATCACCAACGCGCTGCCGCAGAGCAACCTGGCGCAGGGTCAGCATAACCTCACACACACACACACACACACAGGTTGTGGATGTTTCTTGAGTGTGTGTGTGTGTGTGTGTGTGTGGCAGATTCGCTGTCCAGGCCGAGGAGGACGGTGTTCAGCCGGGCGGTGGAAGCCTGCGACCTGCACTGGCAGGACAGCCACCTCCAGAGGATCATCAGCAGCGACTATTACATGTCTCCGTCCTACCAGAGGGAGGGGGAGAGCCTGCTCTTCAACCCGCAGGGCCTGCCGCTATGGCTAGGTACACACACACACACACACACACACACACACACACACACACACACACACACGCAGATTATTTTACTCTTTCCAACAAGTCGGCTCTCCTCTTTCCATCCGCGCTGCACAACGTCTTTAAAATTGAAACAGTAATGAATTACTCATTTCTAGCACGCGAAAGTGGTGTGTGTGTGTGTGTGTGTGTGTGTGTGTGTGTGTGTGAGTGCACGTTACTCATTTGTTTCACCTGCAGTCGTTCAGTCGTCTACCAAATTGGAGAGACAGTCTCTCTTTAAGGAGGGTCGATTGTAGGAGCTCTACACACACACACACACACACACAAATACACATTCTAATTCTGCTGAAAGCCAGTGCCACACACACACACACACACTCTCTCTAATTCTGCTGATATTGAGGCCAGTATCTGCAGTAAGCAGCTTCCAGCTAAGATCTGTCAGATTCTGCAACTTAAGCCAGCTATCAGAAACACACTGCTTTTCTGCTGAGGCTGCAGTGTGTGTGCCGGTGTGTGTGTCTGTGTGTGTGTAAATGTGTGTGTCTGTGTGTGTGCATGTGTCTCTTTGCTTTACATCCTGCTTTGCCAAAGTGTTTGTTGAGGGAAAAATACACATTGTTATGTATCGTAAAAATATTTGTGTATGCATGTGTGTGTGTGTTTATCCCCACACACACACACACACACACACACACACACACACACACATCACTAACCATTTCTGCGTCTGCGCAGACCATGTACCGACGGCGTGCGCTCGTGTCGATGCCCTGCGTTCCCATGGTTACTCCAGGGAGGCCCTGCGATTGGCTGTGGCAATCATCAACACACTCCGGCTGCAGCAGCAGAGGCAGATGGACATTTACAAACACCAAAAGAAAGGTACGACACACACACACACACACAGGTGCACACACACTTGCACTTTGACCTGCTCACCTCCTCCATCTTCTCCAGAGCTTCTCCAAAGAGGCGTGACCTCCACCACCAACCTGGAAGGCTGGGTGGGACATCCCTTGGATCCCATTGGCTGCCTGTTCACCACGCTGACGGAGACGTGCCGCGTGGACGACGACAGCACCATGGACACCGGAGGTACACACACACACACACACACACACACACACGCACACTTTACAACTATATTTACATCCATATCTATATGTAATTACATATATTATTAAAAAAAAAACAGCGTCGGGGTCTGTAATTCCTGGAGCGGCAGCGGGTTTGTCGCCGGCCAGCGACAGTCATTGTGCTTTGTGTGTGTGTGTGTGTGTGTGTGTGTGTGTGTGTGTGTGTGTGTGTGTGTGGATGTATAGAATCCTTGGCTGTCTGAATGTCTCACGCGGCCCGAGGTTTCTTTTTTTTTTTTTTTTTTTGCACCAGCAGCCAGAATGGAAGCCTGAGTCTCTCATTGTTACCCGGCTGCTGGGGGACCTTTTGTCAAATCAACAATACCGACCGCAAACCCACCATTTTTGTGCGCTCGTGTGTGAGTGTGTGTGTGTGTGTGTGTGTGTGTGTGTGCTACCATCCTGGAAGGCAGCTGTTGACATCTGTCCGAGGTCCTCGCTCTCTGATCGTATCAAACCGGCCTGCAGGGACGGCCCCTCCGCTCTTTTGTCCTCGAAACCAGTTTACACTTTTCCCCAGATTACACACACACACACACACACACTCGCACACACACTTTATCCCTGGAATAGGATTGAGGAGATCTGTTGCTCCGAGGGGATTTAAGCAGGCCGGTGGAAGAAGGAGGGGGGCAAACAGCTGAGACTCCCGCGGCATCTGTTTACACTTAGAGCGGCGGCGGCGGCCATCTTGGCTAGGCTAACGTTTCGGACGTTTAAAAGTTCCTCCTGGTCCCCCCAGAAGGAGAGCCCAGGACCCCCGTTTACCACCACGTGCCGGTGTGGGGGAGCCCCGAGGGCGGGGAGTCCTACCTGACGCTGGCGCTGGAGGTCACCCTGATGGGGATGGGCCAGCAGAGGATCATGCCCGAGGGCCTGTACGCCCAGGACAAGGTACGCCACTTCTCCGGCGTGAAACCGTCCTCGCGGAAACGACACGGGCGCCGTCGTCCGGGTCCCTGAAGGCGTCCGCCGTTTCTTCCCCCCCCCGCAGGTTTGTCGGAACGAGGAGCAGATCGTGGCCAAGCTGCAGGAGCTGGACCTGGACGACCTGCTGGTCCAGACCCTCCGCAAGCAGGCCGTCCAGCTCCTGGAAGGTACGCAGATGATGACGCGGGCAATGAATCGAGTGTTTTCTCCGCGAAAACCCCTCAAGATGTTCCTCAAAACTCCTCCCTCCCCCACAGCGGGCCCGTTCAGCGGTCTGGGCGAGGTCATCCACCGCGAGAGCGTCCCCATGCACACCTTCGCCAAGTACCTGTTCTCCGCCCTGCTGCCCCACGATGCCGACCTGGCCTACAAGGTGGCTCTGCGCGCCATGAGGTGAGAACCTCCTCCAGCCCAGAAGATGTCCAACCACCAAGCAGATGCACGAAAAGAGAAAAGCATCTTATGGAAATTGCAGAAACAAGCCAGTCTGTGGTTTTATTTTGGAAAGTCCAGAAGCGCCAGCACGTAAAACACTTACATTTTTATAGGTTTTACATGTAAAAATTTGCCGATTTTTTTTTTTTTTTAAATGAGAATAAGAACAATTTTATTTATCCCGAAGGAAATTGTTGTGCTTGAGTTTCAAGTAAAATAAAACAATAATAGATAATAGTAGGAAATTTTATAAACAGTATAAAAAAGGGGGGAGAATAAGAAATACCACTAAAACTATAAAGTAGCAAGGCTATAAAGTGTCTTAAGGTCTTAAGTACATAGATTTTAAAAATGAAAACAATTAAGTTTCAAGACATTTTAACTAAAATGTTATCGATTTAAATTTTTTAAAATCCTTTTCAAGTTTTTTTACACATTTGAATTTTTTTTTTAAAAGTATTATCTGTTTTAGATTTAAAATCATTTTCAAGTTGTAAAAAAAATGTAGATACAATTTTATATATTTGGAAATTCCATACACATTTTCAATTTTTTTTACATTTTAAAACAAATATTATAGATTTGAAAAAAAAAATCATAAGTTTCATAAGTTTTCATAAATTGGAATTTTTAATGTATTTGGAACTCAAAATGGAGATTTAAAATTTTAAATAATGTTCAAGTTGTAAAAAAATGTAGATACAATTTTATAGATTTGGAAATTCTAAATACATTTCAAGTTTTTATACATATTAAATAAACTGGAATTTATTTTTTGAAGTTCCAAATGTGTAAAAAAAATTGATAACATTTTACACATTTGGAACTTCTAAATAAATGCCAAGTTTTTATACATTTTACATTTTCCAAATTTTCATCAAGTGGAACTTTTAATAGTTTTTAAATTTAGAATGTGTTAGATTTTAGATTTTAAATAATGTTCAAGTTGCAAAAAAAAATGTAGATACACTCCTAAAGATTTGGAAACTAAATACATTTACATTATAAATTAAATGCCCTAGAATTGAATAATATTCAAGTTTTTATAAATCAGAATATTCAATCAATATAACATTTTAAATGTTGTCGATTTTATTATTATTAAAATTAATTTTATTTTATCATTATTATTATTGTTAATAATGTTCCAGTTAATGTTCAAAAAAGATGTCGATACAATTTTATAGATTGTAAATATTTAAATAGATTCACTCAATTTTATAGATTGGTAATTCTAAATAAATGTCGAGTCTTTATAAGTTTTAAATCAAATGTAATAGATTTTAAATTTTAAATCAAATATTATTGACATTACATTTCAAAGAAAAATGTCAGAGATCTTAAAGAACCACATAAATAGGAAATGATTCCGGATTTCAAGCGTTTCTTGTATAGAAACAAGTTCAGTGAAATTCCTACTTTGCTGTCTGCAGAGCTTTGGGATGCGAGCTGGTGGAAGAATGATGATAAATATAATTTTACGTATATATGAGTGTTTGCAGTAGAACAGTGTTTACAATCCAGTGCAATAAGAAGAAAGAAATAACAAAACCGAAACCTCGACTCGGGCGGATTCTGCCGATTTCCTCCTTCCGACCTCCCGGTTCTCGGCGGTTTCTTCCAGGCTTCCGGTCCTGGAGTCGTCGGCGGGCTCGGGCGACGTGGGCCACCCGCACCACGGCATCTCCATCGTCCCCAGCCGCTTCCCGCGCTGGTTCACCCTCGGCCACCTGGAGTCCCAGCAGTGCGAGCTGGCCTCCACCATGCTCACCGCCGCCAAAGGTACCGCCGTCGACCAAAACCCGCCGCAACCCCGGCCGGCGGCTCGTAAAACCGGCCTTGCTGTCCGCAGGCGACATGCTGAGGCTGCGGACGGTGCTGGAGGCCATCCAGAAGAACATCCACTCCTCCTCCTTGATCTTCAAGCTGGCCCAGGACGCCTTCAAGATAGCCACGCCGGCAGATAGTCCGCCGGATATAACCCTGCTCAATGTGGCGCTGGAGCTGGGCCTGCAGGTAGCAGTTCGTGTGTGTGTGTGTGTGTGTGTGTGTGTGTGTGTGTGTGTGTGTGTGTGTGAGCTCCTCCAAGGCTTGGTTCCTCTTCAGCCTCGAAAAGCTGTCGGCAAAGACCCGAGGAAAGTTTGATAGTGTGGGTCAAAGGTCGTCCGTCCGATGCCCGTTACGCAACTAATAATAATAATTACTACTAATAATAGTTAATAATAATTATTATAATCAATTAATAATTATAATTAATTATTATTATTAATACTTAATAATTATAATTAATTATTATTAATACTAATTAATAATAATAATAATTCAACCCGTGTGGAATCACTTTGCGCTTTTTGTTGTTTGGAAAATGGAATCAAATTTAATGAAATTGTCAAAGAAAAAAAAAGAGTTGGATGAATTTGGATGAGAACATTTTGAAATAAATGGGAATTTATTTGAAAAATGGACTGAAATTCGCCCCAAAAATCAGGAATAATTGAAAGGAAACTGCAGGATAGCAGCAATCCAGCTGGATACTGTTAAATACTACGACTACTATTACTTCTAAACAACCCTCCATCCATCCATCCATCCTCTCAGGGTTCGGAAATCAAGTTGTATGATTTTTTTTTTGAACAATTTATTTGTAAATTACAGGGTCAAATAAGTATTTGATCCCTTGAGTCCAAAAAGTAAGAACATTTATTCTCAAGTTTTTATGGAGTATACATTCTTATAGATTTTACATGTGAAATTTTGCCAATTTTTAATGAATAAGTTGAGGTTTCACTACATTTTAAATGAAATGCTATAGATTTAAAACTCAATCATTTTCATGCTTTTATAAATTAGATTTTTTTTTTTTAATAGAGATTTCAATTAGACTGTAGTTCGACTCTAAAAGTAGAGGAACGGGTCTTTGAGGGGCAGAAATCTGGCTGATAAGCAAGGGATTAAATAATTATTTCATCTTGGAATTTTTCAAAAAAAATTATTAAAAAAATAACACATGATTTACGCTTTTTTAAATTTTTTTTAAATTCAGTCTTGCTGTGGAAATGCAGCAACAATGAAAATTTTAGACCCATCCATGATTTCTAAGTGGGAGAACTTGCAAAATCACAAAGTGGGCGGGGCTTATAGCAGGCATTCACCTGTGTGTGTGTGTGTGTGTGTGTGTGTGTGTGTGTGTGTGTGTGTGTGTGTGTGTGTGTGTGTGTGTGTGTGTGTGTGTGTTCCAGGTAATGAGGATGACTCTGTCCACTCTAAACTGGAGGAGGAGGGAGATGGTCCGCTGGCTGGTCACCTGCGCCACTGAAGTCGGTACGTCTTGGTGCTTCCCTAAACACACACACACACACACACACACACACACACGTGCCGTTTCCTTTTCATTTAGAGCGGAAAAAATCTTTGATTTTACAAACTTTCGATATTTTTTTGAGTACAAAGTGAAAATAGTAACACCTTGCCTTAGGAGTGGTTCTGTGACCGAGGTGGTAACTCAGTGTGCTGAGAAATCAAATTTTATTTCAGCTTTTAAATGAACTGAAACGCAATCAAATCTGTTCCAGCCCTCTCATTTTGTTTTTAAATTAAAAAAAAACAACAAAAAAAAAAACAAATAAATAATGTCTTCAAAGTACCATCATTTCTGGACTATCGGACGCAGTTGTCTATAAGCCGCAGGTGTCTACGTAGTAACACAAGATATTTATATTTAAAATATTTAAAAAAAATAAATACAAAATTACAAAAAAATTAAATACAAAGGGGTAGCATCTGCAAATAAATAGTGGAAATACTTTTTTCCGAACAGTGCTTGGAACATGTCATGGAAAAATTATAATAAATAACCATTATATAATAATAATAATAATAATAATAAGCCATTTTCTATCCCCGTTTTTTCCTACCCATGCTAATTGCTATCCTGAGCTTCCTCCTGCGCGCTAAAACCGTTAAAGTCGTCTTTTTCGGTGTCGGAATCGAACGGCCTCAGAATTTCACGGTCATTTCATCGGTCCGATGCGACGAGGCGAAAAGTTTTGGCGGCGTGAAGCACAAAATAATTAGCTTCACGCTAATTAGCACAAAATAATCCATAAATTAGCCACATTGTTGTTTTAGCCGCAGTGTTCAAAGCGTGTGGGGAAAGTAGCGGCTTATAGTCCGGAAATTACGGTAATAATACAAAATAAAAGGGAATGTAAAGGAATAAAGAGTTTTCCATTTGGTGCTCTTACTAGCTACACAGTTAGTGCTACAGTGTGTCGCTAAATGTAGCTTTACTCTAAACTTCATTTATGGACGGAGTGAAGCCGCTTCTCTTTGTAAGAGCGTCAAACCCTGAAAAATAAAATTGCTCACAGTATCTCAACAACAACAACAGCCTCTCCATCTCTTCTCGGATGAGTCCACAACACAAACACCTCGCTTTTGTTGGGCTAGCTAGTGGCAAACGGCGCATCCTGCTGTTTTTAAACGTCACTTCACAGAGGACGTCGGACACGTCGGCGTCAAATCCACTAAGCGACGGCTCATATCTCAAGAAAACTCGCGCTCTTAAGCCACGTTCCCGTTGTGCGTTCGTGGAAATCCGGGGTGACGCTAATGGTATCCGATAACAATGGTTGCGCCGTCGCCACGGCAACAGGACTGGACGCACGGACACACACGTTAAGACGGTGATGTGAAAGGGCACTTTATAACGCGGGAAACACACATTGAGGAGAATGAAGAGTGGAAAGGCGGTTGGTCCTGATGATACACCTGTGGAGGTGTGGAAGCGTCCAAGAGAGTTTCTGACTCGATTATTCAACGGGATCTTTTGAGAGCGAGAAGATGCCTGAAGAATGGAGACTAAGTGTGATGGTGCCCATTTTTAAGAATAATGGGGATGTGCAGAAACCGGCATTTGTGAACAGCAGTATGGCTTCATGCCTAGAAATAGTATTACAGATGCAGTATTTGCTTTGAGAATGCTAATAGAGAAGTAAAGAGAAGGCCAGAGGGAACTACATTGCGCTTTTGTAAACCCAGAAAAAGGGATACCACAGGGTGCCGAGAGAGGAACTGGTATTGTATGAGGAAGTCTGGAGTAACAGAAAAGTATGATAGACTGGCGCAGGACATGTATGCTCGCTGTGAGACAGTAATGAGGTGTGCTGTAGGGGTATCAGAGAAGTTCAAGGTGGAGATGGGACTCCATCAGGGATGGACAGATGACAGATGGACAGATGTTTGCAGATGACATTGTGATCTGTAGTGAGAGCAGAGAACAGGTAGAGGAAAATCTAGAGAGGTGGAGGTATGCTCTGGAAAAGAGAGGAATGAAAGTTAGTCGCAGCAAGACAGAATATATGTGCATGGAAGAGAGGTGAGGCTACAGGGAGGGGAGATCGAGAAGCTGGAGGATTTCAGGTACTTGGGGTCAACAGTCCAGAGCGTAGCAGAGTGTGGAAAAGAGGTGAAGAGACGGGTTCATCAGGTTGGAGTGGCTGGAGAAAAGTGTCAGGGGTACGAAGAGATAGAAGACTATCAGCCGGAATGAAAGGAAAGGTGGAGGAGACGGTGGTGACCAGCGATGCTGTATGGCCTAGAAGCAGTCACACACTTTGATAGCTTAGCTTGAACGCACACTCCGCCGCACACACACACCAGTATAACCTAGCGTCCTCCCCCAGGTCTGCGGGCGCTGGTCAGCATCCTGCAGAGCTGGTACACCCTCTTCACGCCGACGGAGGCCACCAGCATCGTGGCGGCGACCGTCATGTCCCACAACACCATCCTGCGCCTGAGCCTGGACTACCCGCAGCGCGAGGAGCTAGCTAGCTGCGCGCGGACCCTGGCGCTGCAGTGCGCCATGAAGGACCCCCAGAACTGCGCGCTGTCGGCGCTGACGCTCTGCGAGAAGGACCACATCGCCTTCGAGACGGCGTACCAGATCGTGATCGACGCGGCGTCCACGGGGATGACCTACTCGCAGCTGTTCACCATCGCGCGGTACATGGAGCACCGGGGCTACCCGCTGCGCTCCTTCAAGCTAGCCTCGCTCGCCATGACCCACCTCAACCTGGCCTACAACCAGGACACGCACCCCGCCATCAACGACGTACTCTGGGCCTGCGCGCTCAGCCACTCGCTGGGCAAAAACGAGCTGGCCGCCATCATCCCCCTGGTGGTGAAAAGCGTGCACTGCGCCACGGTGCTGTCCGACATCCTGCGCCGCTGCACCATGACGGCGCCGGGCCTGGCCGGCATCCCCGGCCGCAGGAACTCCGGGAAACTGATGTCCACGGACAAGGCGCCGCTGCGGCAGCTGCTGGACGCCACCATCTCGGCGTACATCAACACCACGCACTCGCGGCTGACGCACATCAGCCCGCGGCACTACGGAGAGTTCATCGAGTTCCTCAGCAAAGCGCGCGAGACCTTCCTGCTGGCGCAGGATGGACACATCCAGTTCGCCCAGTTCATAGACAACCTGAAACAGATCTACAAGGGCAAGAAGAAACTCATGATGCTCGTCCGAGAGCGATTCGGCTGAGCGGGAGGGGGGAAAAAAAGTTCAACTAATTCCTATTTAAGTTTGTTTGTTTTTGAAATTCCTCGTGTTTTTTACTCCTTCCGTTGAGCCATTTTTTGTCAATTTTTTTTTTTTTTTTTGTTCGTCCGACGATGTTTGTTTCTTGAATGTGAACCAGGAAGTGTTCGCCGCCCGACACAAAAACAAAACAAAACAAAAAAAAAAAAAAAAACGGCGTTATTTTCAATTCCCGCCCCCTCCGATCCATTCCATCGAGATTTTTTTTTTTTTTTTTTTTTTTTTTTTCTCTACGCGGCACGTGACGATACAAAAAAAAAAAAAAAAAAAAAGATCGGCGGGGGTTCAGTTCGGAGGACGTGGGAGGAAAAATGTCATTCCAAAAAAAAAAGGAAAAAAAAAACAAAAAACTACAAGACGATCTAAGAAAGGGACTGACTGAGGTCGGAGACGCGTCGGTCCTGGACGGCGTTTTTTGTCAGCTTTAACTTCTCGGGCGTCTCGGGAGTCGGAAGCGCACACACACACACACACACACACACACACACACACGGGTCGAGCGCGCTTTCCCCCTTGCGATTTCGTCAATATCCAGACGCTCTTCCGCCGCGGCGAAGAAGCTAAAACTTTCCATCACAAGAGCTTCGGTTGGAACTCAGGACCTATTTTTTTTTTTTTTGTTTCTGGAGGCTTCCTGGACCGACGTGCTAACGTGCTAACGTGCTAACGGTTACCTTAGCGGCAGTCGGCGGACGTTCCGGTCGCACTTAAAAGTAGGTTTATCACCACGTTGGACGGCACTGGCAATAAGAAAGATTTCCGTGGAATCCGTAATTCCCCCAATTTCGCCGACATATTCGTTTTAAGGTGTTTAAATTTTTTTTTTTTTTTTTTCCCGCCCTCTGACACTCGGCTCGACGCGAAGCGGCGGAAGAACCAAAAAAAAAAAAAAAACAACGGGAACTCCGGCTTTTTCTCGAGTCGACCGGAAGTCCGTTTGTTTCCGCGGCGACCGTTCGTGACTCTTGTGATTCTGCCTTAAGCGTGTCGGGGAACAACCGAGCAGCGGGTCTCCTTCCTGAACTTCCCGTTCCTTCCTGATCTTGTGATGGAAAGCGAGCGGGCCGCCTCGACCCCCCGACCACGTGCTCCAGGTCACATGCCTCGGCGGCGGCGGCGGCGGCGGCGTCCCCTCCGGATCCTGGATCGGACCGGAAACCGTACAAAAACAAGCACTTCACACAAATACCTCTTCAGTACGTTCCTGCCTGCTCCGGCATTTATTTATTGATTGTTTTGCTCGCGTTGTTTGGCCGGGTAGGAACGCGCGGCCAGAGAGGAGAAGAAATTTGAAAAAAATGGCTTTGGAAGGAATGATGAGCGGGGGGGTGGGGGGGGGTCCTTTCTGCTTTTTATTTTATTTTATTTTTTTAAATGACATTCCATGAGAGCTACCTTCACCCACCGGGGTCGTCACTCCTGGGCCCTTCTTGTTTTTTTTTATTTTTATTTTTATTTAATTTTTTTTTTTTTTTTTCATTTGTTTTTGGATTTGAAGAAACGGATAAAGAGGAATGAAAAGAGAAAAAAAAAAAAGAAAAGGAAACAGAGGCTAAACTTAGTTCTCAGGGACACTTAAAGAAACAAAACAAAAGTTAGTAGCATTAAGCATTTAAGATATTGTAAATATGAAAAGTGTCAATTCAGAAAATTGTAAAGTTATAATTATTTATGATAAGTATGTTATGTGTTATTTTCTTTCTTTGTTTTCTCGGGCGGGGGGGCGGGAGGGTCTACTTGAATTGTTTTGAACGGGAAAAGGGGGATTGACAACTCTTTTGTTTCTAATTTTATTTTATTTTTTTTAAGAGCAAAGTCTTCAAGGCATTTCTCAGGTGCTCCTGTGTACATTTCTTTCTTTTTTTTTTTTTTTTTTGTGCGACGATTATATTATTATCGTTTTTGTCTTTTTTTTTTTGTTTTTTTTGTTTAGATTCGCCGGGAATAAAAAAAAAAAGGAAAGAAAAAAAAAATAGAAAAAAAAATCAAAAAAAAAAAAAAAAAAGAAGCAGCATGTTGTGTGGAGTCCAGGGAAATCCGAGGAAGGCATTCATTTGTAAATTTAACCTGACTATGCAGAAACCACTTCGGGGAAATAACCCCACTCCCTCCACACCTCCGAACCCCACCTTGGACTTCAGTGCGCGAGAAGACGCGGTGGACCGAACCGCTATTCGGGACGCCGGCGACGACAAAGACGCGTTGCAAGCACCCTTTGTTCGTCGGTTCCCCCGCGACCTTTTAGGGGGCGGCGGAAAAAAAAATTGCCTTTCCGACCCGACGATGTACAAAAGTTTCTTTTCTTTCCATTTTTGAATCAGGACTGAAGCCTTTAGTGTCTTTTCTGAAGGTGACAGGAGAGACAGAACAACAAAAAGAAAAAAAAAAGAGAAAGCGAGACGGCCTCCGTAGCTCCGCCCACCTGCACGCTTCGAAAACAAAATCCTCGACGATGGAGGGCGTCGGATCCGTTTTTCTCTGTGTGTTTTTTTATTTTATTTTATTTATTTTTATTGTTTTAAAAAAAAAAAAAGGACGAATCCATTCCTGGGCTTCTTCTCCTCCTCGGGCGTGGAGAAGATGGAGGTTCCTGCTTCGTCCGCTGCCTTCGGTCCCAGACCTCCCTCCCGCTTCCACTTTTTGTCTTTTAAAACGCCCGATTTTTATGTTATTTTTATTTTTTTTTATTAGTAGTTTGCTGGTAGAGATCACTCACTAGTTCACCTCCAGCCCCCCCCCCCCCCCAGTCTGTTTTATTTTTATTTCTAACTTAAGGGAAAATTGAAAGTGTTTGTTGCCTCTTTGTGCTACTGATTATGAGAAAAAAAAAAGGTATTTCCAGTATTTGTTGCCACAGAAGTATGATAGCTTATCATCAACACTTTTTTTTTTTTTATTTGTTTTATTTTAATTTTTTTTTTTTTTTTTTTTTGTGCGACTTCTTGAGCTACTGTCTATAAAGCAAGAATTTATTACTATTTATGTAACGCTACTACCATTTTATATTGATTTGTGTTGGAATCTCAGTGCTTTTTCTATGAATAAAGTGTGAAACACGTTAAAGAGGCTCCGGCTATTGGGGAAGCGGAGTGTGTGTGTGGTTGTATATGTGTGTGTGTGTGTGTGTGTGTGTGTGTGAATGGGTGAATGCCAGCAGAAATAGTATAAAACGCACCCTTTTTAATTTTAATCAAGCAAACAGTGCAGTTGAGTTGTAAATATAAATTAAAAACGTCGGCTTACAAATTATCGGGAAAATAAAAACAATCTTGTGCCGAAAATGTAAACGACAGCTGCATGTATGGACGGGAAAAAGGAGGTTGACGTAGTTTTATATAGTACAGGAAATGCAAGGCGAGCTTTTATGAGCGTTTAAATGAATTTATATTCAATATATATTGAATTTTGTGATCATTTTTACAAACATGTTGCTTGTTGAGCCTCTTTGCAAAGGTCGCCGGCAGAAGACCTTGTAAATTTAGTTTTTTTTGTTCCTGCGTTGCTTGAAACGTCGCACTTCCTTCCTTCCTTCTCGGAGATGGAAGTCTTTGTTTACATCCAATTTATTTTATTTATTAACAAATAAATCCCCCGTTCCCCAAAACATGGAGGCCAGACGCCGCCGCCGCCGCCTTGCACTCCGCCATAACTCGTACTAAGCGGCCTTTATTCCACGCAGCTGCTGCAGTAAATTACACCCCCACCCGCCCGGCAACGCCCCCTCCATCTACACACACACACACACACACACACACACACACAGCATCAGTGATAAATGAAGCCCATGCAGCCTGATACGCTTCCATCAATCTCTCACTCATTTGGCTCTAATCAGAATATTTTTCTTCTCTCCCTCCTCCGCTGCGTCGCTCTCATTCATTAGATTTCCGCCAGCACACACACACACACACACACACACACACACATAGGCAGACAATCAGACCATCAGGACTCGCTCAGTGTGCAGTCGATGTGTGTGTTTTGTGCGTGTGTGTGTGTCTGCGCATCAGTAAATTCATCAAAATGTACGAGTGTGTAAATCTAGATGGATTGGCTGACGGTAAATGAGCAGATTTATATTAATTATCCACACAGACGGATGAACCATTGCTATACACTTTTTCTTTCTCTCTCTCTCGCTCTCACACACACACACACACACACACACACACAGAGTATCCTAAAACTATATTGAAAAAATAAACTGTTCAGT
>NC_141308.1:12345000-12407500 GCF_037954325.1 Fistularia commersonii
TCTGGTCATTATGGCTGACAGCCATCGCACACAAAACAAAGTTCCACAAAAAAAAAAAGGTCAGGGGTTGTTGTTGAGATCTAGATCTTCATTTGAACAGGTGTCAATGTGAAATATTTCAGAGGCGATAGCAAAAGACGGCACGACCCCAGATCAGTCAGGCTGTCGGTGGAATGAACATCCCGGGGGACTCCGGTCTCAAACCTGCCGATACTTGTAACGGTCGTCGGGTTTACCGGTTTAAAACGCCTTTGAATGTCTTTGCCTTTCTCTTATTATTGGGTTTGTTTTGTCAAATCATGTCTGAAAAAGGGGCCCGAAGACATTTCATGCTGTATATTGCGGAGCATAAGGCGCACTGCATTATAAGGCGCATGATAAAACATATGGTATATAAAGCTCAACAAAACAGTCAGTTTTGTTGAACTTTATTCATTTGTTTTTCCCTCAGAAACTCCGTTTGGTCTTCATGTTTTAATTCTTCGGCGGCTGCTGTATCCCATCATCTACTGCGTGACTGATAGCCTTGAGTTTGAATTCCGCTTCGTAAGCGTGTCTCTTAACAGGTGTCATTCTTGGGGGTCCTCAGTAATATTATGTTGAAGCACATTATGTACCGCTAGTTCAAAATATGGCTGTTTTTGACTGTTCTCTGATTGCTTTATGGTTGCCAGCGATAGCAAACACCTGAAGTTAGCGTGATGTTGGAAGAATGTTGTATTCCAGCACTACATGATTAGTTATCTAAGATTGTCTGATGTTGCAACCGGTGACTTGCAGTCAGTAGAGTTTGACTTGTTACTTTGACATTTTAGAGTTTTATTTGTATTTCTTAATTTCTTACCCCCTTTTTTTATTTTTTTATTTTTATTTTTTGTTCTGTTTATAAAATTTCCTACTATTATTTTTTATGGTTATGTTTTACTTGAAAGTCTGGCACAACAATTTTCTTCGGGATAAATAAAGTTGTTCTTATTCTCATTCTCTTAGAGGCAGGGGAGGCCGGGCCTCACCTGTCATCATGGAAAGAAAAGAATGCAAAATGAAAAAAATAAATTAAATGGTTATATTTATTCAGTGATTTGTACTATAAAATTATTTTCCACATAGCTATGCCATTTTTATCTTTTATTTTTTTTTCAAAATCGCTAAAAAAAATTCACATTTACCTTTCGAATATGAAGGCAACCAGCTGAGCCCACTATGGATTGCGCAATGATTCTGCTAACTGTGCGAGCATGCTATTCACTGAAACCATAGTGCTGTCTGTGGACGTCACTATTAAAAAAACACTTTTAATATATGAACTAAATTTCCATAGTTTAGCTGATGTGTCGAATGTTTTTTGTCAACAACTGTAACGTGTTTCTCTTAATCATAAAACGTCTGCGAAGAGACATAAAGTGAGGCAGGCAGTGACGGTGCCTCACGGTAGGGGGCGCCACTGATCCCAAGGATCCTTCTTACTAGAATTAGCAATAGCAAGCAGCGGTAAACAGTTAGCAAGTCAAGTGCAGCCATCCAGCTATTTTTTTGCCGATCTCATCGGGCTGTATAGCTCACAAACGGTGAGGGATGAATGTAAATCTCCTGGGCAGCTTCTCAACTTTTTGGCCCAGAAGGATCTCAAACTTCAAACTGTTCCTGAGGCGACAAAGTTGCTCCGGCCGGCGGTCACCGTTTCAGCTACGACAGCATCGGCGGAGCGCAAATTCTCGGCACCGACTCAAAACATGCAGTCGGAACGGGACCGATAAAGGACGACCGTCTTCACTTGCGGTGATTTCCATTGAGACGGAGAGACTTTTAAAACTGAAAAAAGAAACGGAAGACTTCTGTAAGCAAGTTATCTATGCACGTCACTGGTTGCAAACCCATATTTTAGCACGGATCCACTTTATTACAACATGTCGCTCACCAAAGTCACACTTTTTGACATACGTTTGAGTGCAGAGTACCTCGTAAAATTGGTTTGAGGTCAGCAAGCGCATCAAGAATTCATACAAAAGGTGATTAGAAGGCGCACGGAGGATTCTAAGTGCGAAAAATATTCTAAACCATCCCGTGTCGACACCGAGCATGTTTTATTTCAGGTATTTCTGGCCATTTTGCACGTGTGAACCTGAAATACAGATGTCGGTTGACGTTTTCATGACCGGGCAGCTTGTTTCAGCTTCCTCACCCTCTCGGTTTGGCTTTTGCGACACACACACACACACACACACACACACACACACCTGTAGGTGGGTTGAACCCCCCCCGTGGGCGCAGGTGGACGCAGATGTAATTTATCTGCTTTGGCAGCAAAGGTGACGGGAGGCCGTCAGGTGCGACCCGCCGGTGAGAAGCCGACTGTTGAGTCCGTTTGTCCGGACAAATCCGCACTCCTGTCACAGATCTTATTTTTAACCTTTTCTTATCGCTATAATCATTTTAACCTTTTTTATTGCCGTCTTAGATTCAGCTTTATTATTATCTTCCCTTCAGATAAATCCCAAGGTTGTTATAAATCTGTCAGCTGCACAATTCCCATTCTTCCTCCGCCATCACGTCCTCTTTTATTCTTCGCTGCCTCCGGCCTTTAGCAACACATATTCTTTATTTTATGGATTTTTTTTTTTTTCTTCAACACGTTCATTGTGAATCGCCACAAAACGCCGGTTTTGATAAGTGCCCCGCGTTATGAATGGTCGCAAGGGAAGCCACGGTTTCGTCCGCCGCTCCGAGCAGCGGCATTCATCGTATGGCTTCGTTACCATGGCAACGCGACAGTGAGTTCAACAAGAGCAGGTCATTGTAAACTATGTCATTGAATTTTTTTTTTTTTTTTTTTAATAATGTATGTACAATGTGACTTTTATTTACACTTACTGACTTTAAACTTTTATTTACAACATGAGGATTAAGGTCATTATCTGGTCAAAATATCTTCTAATAAATCAATTTTATTAAATCCAGGTGTAAAGGTAGAGATAACATAAATATGAATAAAAAAAGAATAGTATCAACATCGTAATAAAAAAGGAATATATATTTTTATATATATATTCACACATATTAGATGGGGGAATTAACTTACAAACTGGGAATCAATAAATGCACAGAATGAATGAATAGTTACTTAATAGCTGTTTCTATTTCTGATTAACTTGACTGTTTTTATAACAAAAAAATAACTTGAAAAAAAACAGTGAGGTGAAAAAGAATTACCTAAAATATATAGGTGTTAGGCAGTTAACCAAGACTTGCTTGAAAATTAATTGAAAATAGTTAGAAAATTAAAAAAAAAAAGCATGATATAGGAGTGAGCAGAAATGAGGAAAAAAAATAACCTGAAAAAATGAAAAAAAAAAATCATAAAAAATAAGCAACAAATACATGAAAAATCATTATTAATTTACGAAATAGAAAACAGCAATTCAGAATCACCCGGGTTTCTTAAAATTCTACAAAAAGCTCAGGAATTGAACTGGGAACTTTTAAAACAGATGCGCATAGATTTAGAAGATTTGACCTTCATCGGGGTCAAAAGCCACCTCTGGCTGTGGAGAAGCCACTCAGCGGACACCTTTTCTTTTTAATAATTCTTTGCACCACACACACACACTCACACACACACACACTTCCCCAGAGACCTTATTTACAGAGCGAGTCTCAGAGGACGTTGAGTGCCGGATCGGCACACCTTCACACACCTGCAGGCAGGAATCCCATCCCTCCCGCGTCCCAGTTAGCGTCACGTCTTCGACCCGTTTCTCGGTGACGCCGAAGCCTTCAGAACAAACAGGAGGAAACGTGCGCTGAATGATTTATACACACACCGCCAGAAATAACGTGGACGTGAGTGCTTTTTCTGGTAGGAGGCAGCGGACGCCGCCGTTCAGTTATGGGGTCACGAACAAAGTGCGACTGCGTTTTAAGGATTATTGCAAAAAGTGTTTTCATCTTCATTCTTTTTTATTTATACAGTTTATCCCATCGGAAACTACTTACCGAGTAAAATATCATCTCCCCGACATTAACGTCTTCATCTTAAGAATGAACGAATAAGACCGGAGACAAATATTTCCACACACAAATTAAATTTCTTTTAACTGTGTTATGACACTCTTGTTTTATGGCTAAAATCTCTTTATTTTGCCAACAAATCTTTGATAAAAACATTATGATAATAGTAATATCACTGATTTCCATCTTCAGAAAAATGCCTATCAAGCAAATACCTTAAATGTGGCTACGTTATACTAAAAAAGTCTTCAAAATAGACGCTATAAACACACACACGCACTTTGTTCTTACCTTTCTGATAGTTTCCAGTGTTGTTCAAACGTTCATTTGATGTTTTAAACATCCGACTGTTGAAAATATAAGACCATTCCCGAGCTTCGCAAATGCCATGAGTGCCTGTTGGGGTAAAGTGGGGCTAAAAGCTAGCAGGAATGCTAAGAGCACAGCGCTAGCATGCTAATCTTGAGTGACATAGTACAGTTTGCTGGCAGCACGCTAGCAGTGTTGTCAAACGTTCATTATGGTTTAAAATGCCCCGACTATTGAGAATATAAGAATATTTCCAAGCTCTTCAAATGCCGTGAGCGCCTGTTAGCTAAAAGCTAGCTAGAATGCTAAGAGCACAGCGCTAGCAGGCTAGTGACATGGTAGTGCGCTAGCGGCGCCGTCAGTCATTCTAGAAACCAAGACTTTGACATTTTAGAAATTGGTGTTTCAGTCATTAAGTGTATTAATACCTAAAATTGAAGAATTAGAATAATTTAGGCGCTAAAACTTTAGCGATTGCTCGGCTCTGTTTATTGATACGGTAAACGTTAGCTTTAGCCTGTCAAATATGTCACTCTTTTCCTGCCCTGAAAAAATACATATTTATTTTCCATGTTTTTGTTAATTTGTAAATTAATTTTGCATCACGCTGTTACTTAATTTCTACTTAATTAGAAAAAAATGGGACATTAAATCAGAATACAGCTGCGCTGACTGGCTGTGAGTGTGTGTGTGTGTGTGTGTGTGTGTGTGTGTTTGACGGATAGATCAAACAGAAAGAACTAATTCGGCATCTTTTATTTCAACTTATAAGTCGTATTTTTCAGGGGAAAAAAAAATCCTTTCGCCGCCCGCCTCGCCGCATCACACGCTTCCCCTTCAGCCGTGAAATAAACTACAAGACGGGGGTCGGGAACGAAACAAAACAAAAGATAAATTGTGACAAAGTGTGAGATTTCTCTAAAAGATCCTCCCTCTGCCGCAGTAAAAATAAAACTCCTCTGAACCGCGGTGGCGTTTGATTCCGCGGTTCTTATTTTTTTTTTTGTTTTTCTTTCTCTTAATCTGTGAAACCTCCCGCAAAAGGCCCGACGAAGATCTGGGCTCTGACAGAAGGTGTTTACAACTACTTTGGAGGTTTCAAACGTGTTCTGTCGATTTGAAAGGGCTTCTAATACTGGAGGCGCGTTTCTTCATTACAATAAGTACTTCACACACACACACCATGTACTTAGGAGTGTGTGTCATCTCTTACAACTTATATGTTTGTCGTGCGTTTGCGAGAACGAGGTCAACGCCGTCCAATCCAAACACATAATCCGCTCCAGGACGGATCAAGATTTTTTTTGTTGTTTTTTTTTTTTTTCTTTAGATTAACAGAAAATCTTGTAACGGAAAACCGACATTTGCTGATCCTGAAAATCTTAAACCGGCCCTGAATGAGTTTTTTTTTTTTTTTTTTTTTTTTAATGTAAATAAAATGGAAAACACAGGGGAGGGATGTTTTCAAGCCATTTATTAAGAACGATAATATTGATAACGAAAACAAAAACAAAAAAAAAAATCCACTCCATCTCGGATTTTTATTTTCTCAGAATAAAAAAAAAAAAAAAAAAGAAAATAATCCATCGAGGCACATCCCTGAAATCCCTACATTTGTTTGATGATCCGTTTAGAGTGCTGGTGCACGGCCTCCACGAACGCGCCCACGTTTTCGGGGTCCATGTCGGGGTACACGCCGTGGCCCAGGTTGGCGATGTAGCCCCTGGTGCCGAATCCTTCCAGCATCTTCTTCACGATGTCGGAGATGCGACCCTGGTGTGGACAGAGAGAGAGAGAGAGAATAAAACAATGATAAAAGGCCATAAAGTATTTAAATATGGCTGTAGCCGCTTGATAAATAATATAAAATTCATCTCACTGTGGCGTGAAAACAATCATTTGTCGTTTTTTTCATTTCTATTTTTTAGCAGGTGAGGAATATTCATGGAGTTACGTAAATCCAGGATTCTTGAATGTGTTCGTTTCATTTTTTTTAACATTTCTGAGTCAAATCTTTTTTTTTTTTTTTCTTTTTTTTTTGTAAAAAGTGTGTCAGCGGATGAAGATCCTTCTGAGCCCGCGGTAGAAATACTGTGTAATGTGAGGACACCAAAGTTTCTCCAAAAATGAGAGAAAAAAAAAAACACCTTCAAATACACACATGAAAATACTACGGGATTAAAACAGGAATGGAAATAGCAGCGCAGAAGAAGAGGTTCAGATTTGGGAGCAGAGCTGGCAGATCAAAAAAAACAACAGCGAATAAAAAAAAAAAAAAAAAAAAAAAAAAAAAGACTTTTATTATTACTTCTTCATGAATTAATTATTTGTTCATGATTCCGGGTGAAGCTGCGGGAAAGAAAGCGACGTTTATCAGCCGGCTTGTTATTTTCAGGAATGTCCTGCAACGATGAATTGTTTGTGGAGGTGTGAATTAAAAAGTGGACGGTTGTACGTCTGAATGTGGGGTGTAAATGAGAGGGTGAATTGTTGTGATGGACTGTAAACCTCTTATTTCGATTTATGACAGTTGGATTTTGGTACAGAGAACGGATGAATGTATGAATGAATGAAATCTAACTTTGAGAACAGACACCTGGAGCCGAATCCTCGATTATCTTCGCTACTTTCTTGAGCTTCTGGCCTTTTTTTTTCGGTTTGTTTTTGTCGTTGTTTCCCATTTTAAATGTTTTTTCCCGTTGAAAAACATTTTCCGGCGGTGTGTTTAAGGTCTTCCCGTGTTTGGATTAAGGTAAACCTCACGTGGCGAGGAAGAGGAGGGAGTTTACCTTGGGAGCGTAAAGAGCGCAGGGGTCCATGTTTCCCTGCAGGCTGACCTTCCCTCCGGTGCGCTCGCTTGGACACACAAACACAAGAGACCTTCAGTCAAACACACACCCCGACTCTGTTCCGGTTCCTGTTCTTTTTTTTTTTTTTTTAACCTACTCCGGGGAGGTGTGTGTGTGTGTGTGTGTCGAGCCGTGACGGACGCGGCCCGGTGAGAATCCTGACTCGCATCCTGTTTACCGAGGAGGAGGAGGAGGAGGCTCACCTTCACACTGCTTTCAGTCAATAAGTATCACCGTTACCCGCAGCATATGTTAGCTTATAGTTAATGGATTACTCTATGTGTGTGTGTGTGTGTGTGTGTGTGTGTTACCATGCCGATCTCGGGTCAACGGTCCAGTCCAGCCCGACCACCTCGTAGTAAGACTGGGACAGATCCTCAAGCGCGTAATGAGCATCTTTTGCAAACACGATCTGCAGCGCACACACACACACACACACACACACACACACACACACAGGAACGCAGTTAATTGATTTATGCGGCATGTTTCATCTTCGGTGATGTGGCGCCACCTAGAGGCGGCGGGGGCCGAGCGGCACGCCGTAATGAAGCCTCCTGGGGAAACGCAGTCGTCGCGGCAACGAGAATAGAAGCGAGCGCGCCGACTCCGGAAACTTCTAATTACAGCGGGAGTCGACCAATAAAGGGAAGCGAAGGTGTGAATCACGGAGGGTGGAGAAGAAACACCACCCTCCGCTTGTCTGACATGTGTGTGTGTGTGTGTGTGTGTGTGTGTGTCCTCACCATGGGCACGTCCTGCTGCGACTCCTTCAGCTTGTCTTTGATTCGTCGCGCAATGTCTCGGAGGTACGGTAGTGAGAACTCCTTGAACTCCGCCGGGCCGAGGACGCCGGCGTGCGACTCGAACACCTGCAGCGCCTGAACGCCGCGCGGGGAAAAGTCAAGCGGGGGCGACGGAAAAACGTGGCGGGCCGCGCCGGCCGGCGAACTCACCTGGGCTCCGGCGGCCACCTGCCCCAGCAGGTAGTCCACGATCACGTCGGTCAGCATCCTCAGCAGCATGTGGCTGGACTCGGGGTGGCGGTACAGCCAGCGCTTTGCCTTGGAGTGTGTGTTGGAGCCCCCGCCTTCTATCATGTACGACATGAGCGTCCACTGCGGAGGCACAGAGACACGGTGACGCCGGAGCCGTGGAACCACCCGGCGATCCCGGCGTGCGCGGCCGTCTCACCGGCGCCCCGGTGAAGCCGATGAGCGGCACTTTGCCCTCGATCTTGTGCCGCGTCAGCGTGATGGCCTTGAAGACGTAGCCCAGCTCTTTGTTGACGTCCACCTTCGCCGTCAGGCGTTGCAGGTCCTCGGGCTCCTTCAGGGGATCCGGGAACGTAGGACCTTTACCGGCCACCATCTGGACGTCCATCCCCATCGCCTGAGGAGAGGATTTATTGGATGAAACGTCAAACCGCCGCCGCGGGTGGAGCGCGTGACGGGACCTCACCTGCGGGACGACCAGGATGTCGGAGAAGATGATGGCGGCGTCGAACGGGAAACGTCTCAGGGGCTGAGAACGGAAAAGGTTCGGGATTGAGTTATTTATGAAACGTTTCCCCGCGGATGACACCCCGCTCCCCCGAAAACATTTAAAAATAATTAGAAAGTAAAATACACCGTGCCCCTAGTGGCCAGAACTGGTACTGCAACAACAAACACTTTGGAGCATCCAGAAGAAGATCATCTCAAACAACAAACCCCCAAGGAGTTTGAATATTCAGATACGGCGTCCGGGATCAGCCCATCCAGCGAGTGCAGGATAAACAGTGTAGAGAATAAATGAACGAATTAATGAAGGTGTCAGACAACCAGGCCTCACCTGCAGTGTGAGCTCGCAGCAGGCCTCCGGCGACCGGCATGTCTCAAAGAAGTCCTTGCCTGCACGCCACTCACGGAATTCTGCAGAATAAAAATGGGTTGATCAGCTAAAAGATCAATTTTTTTGGTCCTGGGCGGGCGGTGAAAGGACGTAGAGGACCGGTAGGAGGTCCGCTGAGGAGTACCTGGCAAGTACCTCCCAGCTTGTCTCATACACCACACCGGCACATGGTCCGTCTCCTCTCCCCGAGCCGCTTGCAGGAAGGAGCTGTTCCGAAGCTCTGGAAAGTCCTTGGGGCTAAAAAAGGAGAAAAAAACAGTCCGACGTAAGATCTATTTCAAAGGTTCATATTGTCAGAAGCTCAGCAGGAGCTGCATTGTTCCTTGTGGAGACCTAGAAAAGGCATACAACAGGGTGTAGAGAGAAACTAGGGTACTGCACAGGGACGTCTGGAGCGACAGAAGGATGCTAGACTGGTGCAGGACATGTATGCCTGCTGTGAGACAGCGGTGAGGTGTGCTGTAGGTGTGACAGAGAAGCTCAAAGTGGAAGTGGGACTACATATCAGGGGTCAGGTGCTGAACCTCTTCTTTGTCTGCAGTGCTGAAGGACAGGCTGATAGATGAGGTGAGACAGGAATCTCCACGGACCATGATGTCTGCAGATGACATCGAGATCTGCGGTGGGAGCAGGGAGCAGATGGAGGAACATCTGGAGAGGTGGAGGTCGAGCAGCCAGATAGAATACATCGGCGTGGTGGAGAAGAGGTGAAGAACAGGGCTGATGGGTGATGACAGAGTATCGGCCAGAATGAAAGAAAAGGTGTGCAAGACAGTGGTGAGACCAGCGATGCTGTCTGCTTTGGAGACAGTGGCAACGAGGAGAAGACAGAAAGCAGAGCTGGAGGTAGCAGAGATGAAGATGTTGAGGCTCTCTTCGGAGGGCGAGGATGGATAGGATCAGCATATACATTGACCTCCTACCCTGAAACTGACACTCCCTGCGCTGCTCGAGCCGCAGTTCCGTTATCTAACACCGAGGCGTTGTGAGGGGGGACCCGCTCTCAGTCCAGCTCCCAGATTGTGAGCGATAAAAGCACCGTGACGCTTATCGGCAGGCACCAGCTCAAACAACGGTTGGGGAGGAGGATGGGGGGACGGGGCGAGGGGGTCTGACGCTCATTCATACTCCCATGGAGATTCCCTGGCTTTCCTGCACCGCGTCTTTCTCCTATCTTTGTGAAAATTCCAAACGTGCTTAATTGAGATCATCTTAGCTTGTGTTTGATTTTGTTTTTTTATATTTCTAAATTGCAGTTCTGCTACATCTAACCAGCAGCAAACACTTCTGCTCTCTGGTAAACCTGTATGATAAAGTAGTTGCAACAAAATCAACCAGAAATGGGAATAACATGGATTAATCAGGGAGAAAAAACACAAAACAATCTCAAAACGTTCCCAAAAAATGGCAAAAAAAAAAATTGTGTAAACATCATCTGGATATAAGAATAGCAAATACAATCAACCAAGGAAGATATTGTCAAACAATTGACTTTAAAAAAATGACTGAAAATGTGAAACTGTGTAAGATATAGCAAGGAATCACGTATAAAGTAAAACGAGAGAAAGAGAAACATAGAATTTATGTTAAATATTAGGATAAACAGCGATGCAGCTGCGTTACCAAACTGCCTTAAGGAAACGTGCGATTCTGCGGCCGCCACCGCCTGTTCTCAGCAAAGCTAGCGAATCAATAAACACATCTTTAAAAACACCCAGATATCCTAGAATTTCACGGTCTTGATGCGGAATTAAACCCGGTGACCAAATTCGCACATTTAAAGCAAAGAACTACTTATTAAAGCAGAAAACTGCTGCAAAATTAAACAGAACATGTTGGAAGGAGTTTTAACAAGCGGGGTTCCCCATTGGTGAAAGACGGAAGCGCGATCGACGCGTTACTACGCAGCTGTCAGAATGGGGACATTGACATGCTCGGTAAAACACAGTAATAACCCGTTATCCTTTAATAACCTGTTAGTCTTTTTTTTAAATAATATTAATTCTCTGTGACGAGCTGTTTCATAAGAGTGACTTGAAGTTTCATAAGGCTATTCCATTCGGCAGCTAGCAGCTGAGATGCTCGGTTCGATAGCGACGGCGTTACAGAGATAAAAACCAGAATTACTTACAGAATCAAATCGTCTTTACTCATTTCAGAAGTTCTGAAAATAACAGAATTTTATTTCGTAATTGTTATTAAGTCGTTTCGTTTCCCCGTCCGTCCAGTTCCGCAGCTGTCACCTCAGGTCGCTCCCGGCGTACACAAACCTGGCGGCGGCCATCTTGGATCACGTGATCATCCGGGACCTTGAACGCCTTCAAAATAAAACATTTGTCGGGCGCTTTCAAATTAACATACCGGTGTTTAAAAATAAAAATAAATTTAGAAAAATTGAAAAACCTCCTCAGTTGGAAGAGAGAAATATAGTATTTATCGCATCACAACCATTGTAATGTAATAATTGTATAATTTTATCTGCACGCACCCTTTCACCTAAATGCAGCCTCAGGGCGGCACTGGCCCGTGCCTCTCCAAGCCTGCCTTGGGGGGGCACGGAGCAGTGTCTCCCTGTGCCGGTCCCAAGCCCGGATAAATGCAGAGGGTTGCGTCAGGAAGGGCATCCGGCGTAAAACTTTTGCCAAAACCAAATATGCGAGACAACCAAAACTATACCATACCGGATCGGTCGCGGACCGGGTTAACAACGACCGCCATTGGTACTGATGACCTACAGGGTACTAATGGAAATTGGGCTACTGTGGGTCGAAGAACAAGAACAAGAAGAAGAGGTGGAGTGCGTGTTCGGAAGCAGAGAGAGAGGAGGAAGGGAAAGAGTCTGGGACTGAGAGTAGGGACTTTGAATGTTGGGACTATGACAGGAAAAGGTAGAGAGCTGGTCGACATGATGCAGAGAAGGAAGGTGGATATACTGTGTGTCCAGGAGACCAGGTGGAAAGGTAGTAAGGCTAGAAGCTTAGGAGCAGGCTTTAAGTTGTACTATTATGGTACTGACAAGAAGAGAAATGGAGTAGGAGTTATCTTGAAGGAGGAGTTTGTTAGGAACGTCCTAGAGGTGAAAAGAATGTCAGATAGACTTATGAGTCTGAAACTGGAAATCGAAGGTGTGATGCTCAATGTTGTTAGTGGCTATGCCCCGCAGGTGGGATGTGAATCTGAAGAGAAGGAGAAGTTCTGGAATGAGTTAGATGAAGTGATGCAGAATATTCCCAGAAATGAGAGAGTGGTCATTGGTGCAGACTTCAATGGACATGTTGGTGAAGGCAATAGAGGGGATGAAGAAGTGATGGGCAGATTTGGTATCCAGGATAGGAATGCAGAGGGACAGATGGTGGTAGATTTTGCAAAAAGGATGGAAATGGCTGTAGTGAACACCTTTTTCCAGAAAAAACAGGAACATAGGGTAACTTATAAGAGCGGAGGTAGGAGCACGCAGGTAGACTACATCTTGTATAGACGAGGTAACCTGAAAGAGATTAGTGACTGCAAAGTAGTTGTAGGTGAGAGTGTAGCCAGACAGCATAGGATGGTGGTTTGTAGGATGACTCTGGTGACAAGGAAGATGAAGAGGACAAAGGCAGAGCAGAGGACAAAATGGTGGAAGCTGAAAAGGGAGGAGTGTTGCATGGTTTTCAGGGAGGAGTTGAGAAAGGGTCTGGGTGGTCAGGGTGAGCTTCCAGATGATTGGACAACTACAGCTAGTGTTATCAGGGAGACAGGTAAAAGAGTACTTGGTGTGTCATCTGGAAGGAAAGTAGATAAGGAGACTTGGTGGTGGAATGAGGAAGTGCAGGAGTGTATACAGAGAAAGCGGTTAGCGAAGAAGAAGTGGGATACTGAGAGGACTGAAGAGAACAGACAGGAGTTCAGGGAGGTGCGGCGAAAGGTAAAGATAGAGGTAGCAAAGGCAAAACAAAGGGCTTATGATGACTTGTATGCTCGGTTGGATAGTAAGGAGGGTGAGAATGATCTATACAGGTTGGCAAAACAGAGAGATAAAGATGCAAAGGATGTACAACAGGTCCGGGTGATAAAGGACAGAGAGGGAAATGTATTGACAGATGCTAGAAGAGTGATGGGAAGATGGAAAGAGTACTTTGAAGAACTGATGAATGTGGAAAATGAAAGAGAGGCAAGGGTAGAAGAGGTGACTATTGTAGACCACAAAGTAGCAAAAATTAGTAAAAGTGAAGTGAGGAAGGCATTGAAGAGGATGAAGAGTGGAAAAGCAGTTGGTCCTGATGATATACCTGTGGAGGTGTGGAAGTGTCTAGGAGAGGCAGCGGTAGATTTTCTGACTAGATTATTCAACAGGATCTTAGAGAGTGAGAAGATGCCTGAAGAATGGAGACAAAGTGTGATGGTGCCTATTTTTAAGAATAAAGGGGATGTGCAGAATTGTGGCAACTACAGAGGGATAAAGTTGATGAGCCATACAATGAAGTTATGGGAAAGAGTAGTGGAAACTAGACTGAGAGCAGAAGTCAGCATTTGTGAACAGCAGTATGGCTTCATGCCTAGGAAGAGTACTACAGATGCAGTATTTGCGTTGAGAATGCTAATAGAAAAGTACAGAGAAGGCCAGAGGGAGTTGCACTGCGTTTTTGTAGACCTAGAAAAAGCATATGACAGGGTGCCAAGAGAGGAGCTCTGGTATTGTATGAGGAAGTCTGGAGTGGCAGAGAAGTATGTTGGACTGGTGCAGGACATGTATGCTAGCTGTGAGACACTGGTACGGTGTGCTGTAGGGGTAACAGAGAAGTTCAAGGTGGAGGTGGGACTCCATCAGGGATCAGCACTGAGCCCCTTCTTGTTTGCAATGGTGATGGATAGGCTGACAGATGAGGTTAGACAGGAATCCCCATGGACCATGATGTTTGCGGATGACATTGTGATCTGTAGTGAGAGCAGACAACAGGTAGAGGAAAATCTAGAGAGGTGGAGGTATGCTCTGGAAAGGAGAGGAATGAAAGTTAGTCGCAGCAAGACAGAATATATGTGTGTGAATGAGAGGAACTCGGGTGGAGCGGTGAGGCTACAGGGAGTGGAGATCAAGAAGCTGGAGGATTTCAGGTACTTAGGGTCAACAGTCCAGAGCAACGGAGAGTGCGGAAAAGAGGTGAAGAGACGGGTCCAAGCAGGTTGGAATGGGTGGAGAAAAGTGTCAGGGGTACTATGTGATAGAAGACTATCGGCCAGAATAAAAGGAAAGGTGTACAAGACAGTGGTGAGACCAGCGATGATGTATGGACTAGAAACTGTTACAATGACCAAAAGACAGCAGGCAGAACTAGAGGTTGCAGAGATGAAGATGTTGAGGTTCTCTTTGGGAGTGACCAGGATGGATAGGATCAGGAATGAATCTATCAGAGGGACGGCACATGTTCGATGTTTTGGAGAGAAGGTCAGAGAAGCCAGACTGAGATGGTTCGGTCATGTACAGAGAAGAGATAGTGAATATATTGGTAGACGGATGCTGGAATTGGAGCTGCCAGGCAAGAGGTCTCGAGGAAGACCAAAGAGAAGATTTATGGACGTAGTGAGAGAGGATATGAAAGTAGCTGGTGTGAGAGAGGAAGATACAGAGAATAGGGTTAGATGGAGAAAGTTGACTCGCTGTGGCGACCCCTAACGGGAAAAGCCGAAAGAAGAAGAAGAAGAGACCCTTTCACCTATACCTATGGTATATTTAAAAATAGAGCTAGTTCTCTGACATGCAGCTGTTCTAGACACTTTCTTTAATCAATAACCATTTTTAAAATTGTCACATGCACATAATAAATACATTTCGATTGCTGTTATTATATTGTTAAATTCATGACACCGTGGGATTGTGAGAACATTTTCTTGATTCCTCTGTATGTCCTGTACATACAGAGAAATTGACAATAAAGCGAATTTTTAAATACATATTTAGTTTGAAAATACTTCTCTTGTCATCTTAACGCAGTCATAATTAATTCCTAATTTTATAAGATGCTTTGTAAATCAGAGGTCCCCCTGGATCAGGTTTTTATTATTCGAACCCCCGTGAAACTGAAACTGTTTCATGCATAAAACTGGTCCCTGGTGCAAAAAAGGTTGGGGACGGCTGTTGTAAAAGTTTTCCTTCCAACTAGTTTTGGCAAATATTCATGAATCAATTACAAACTTAAAGTGATATTTCTTGCATTTTTTCCTCATCATATTTAATTGATTTGTTTAGTTTTGCAGATAATGCAGTCTCAGGGCGTCACGGGTCGATGTCTCCGGTTCCAAGCCTGGATAAATGCAGAGGGTTGCGTCAGGAAGGGCATCCGGTGTAAAACTTTTGCCAAAACCAAACATGCGAATCAATCATACTAACCAGATCATGCCGGAACTCCATTGGTACCGATGACCTACAGGGAACCAATGGACACGAGGCTACTGTAGGTCAAAGAAGAAGAGGAGGAGTGTGTGTTCGGAGGCAGAGACAGAAGAGGAAAGGCAAGAGTCTGGGAATGAAAGTAGGGACTTTGAATATTGGGACTAAGACAGGAAAAGGTAGAGAGTTGGTCGACATGATGCAGAGAAGGAAGGTGGATAAACTCTGTGTCCAGGAGACCAGGTGGAAAGGTAGTAAGGCTAGAAGCTTAGGAGTAGCTTTAAGTTGTACTATTATGGTACTGACAAGAAGAGAAATGGAGTAGGAGTTATCTTGAAGGAGGAGTTCGTTAGGAATGTCCTAGAGGTGAAAAGAATGTCAGATAGACCTATGAATCTGAAACTGGAAATTGAAGGTGTGATGGTCAATGTTGTTAGCGGCTATGCCCCGCAGGAGGGATGTGAATCTGAAGAGAAGGAGACGTTCTGGAATGAGTTAGATGAAGTGATGCAGAATATTCCCAGAAATGAGAGAGTGGTCATTGGTGCAGACTTCAATGGACATGTTGGTGAAGGCAATAGAGGGGATGAAGAAGTCATGGGCAGATTTGGTATCCAGGATAGGGACGCAGAGGGACAGATGGTGGTAGATTTTGCAAAGAGGATGGAAATGGCTGTAGTGAACACCTTTTTCCAGAAAAAACAGGAACATAGGGTAACTTATAAGAGCGGAGGTAGGAGCACGCAGGTAGACTACATCTTGTATAGACGGGGTAACCTGAAAGAGATCAGTGACTGCAAAGTAGTTGTAGGTGAGAGTGTAGCCAGACAGCATAGGATGGTGGTTTGTAGGATGACTCTGGTGACAAGGAAGATGAAGAGGACAAAGGCAGAGCAGAGGACAAAATGGTGGAAGCTGAAAAGGGAGGAGTGTTGTATGGTTTTTAGGCTCTGGGTGGTCAAGGAGAGCTTCCAGATGATTGGATAACTTCAGCTAGTGTGACAGGTAGGAGAGTACTTAGTGTGTCATCTGGAAGGAAATGAGGAAGTGCAGGAGTATATACAGAGAAAGCGGTTAGCAAAGAAGAAGTGGGATACTGAGAGGACTGAGGAGAACAGACAGGAGTACAGGGAGATACAATGGTAAAGATAGAGGTAGCAAAGGCAAAACAAAGGGTGTACGATGACTTGTATGCTCGGTTGGACGGTATGGAGGGAGAGAATGATCTGTCGTGAGAGCATAGAATAGGTTGATGAAAATCTAAAGAGGTGGAGGTATGTGCTGGAAAGGAGAGGAATGAAAGTTAGTTGACAGAGTATATGTGTGTGAGTGAGAGGAATTCGTGTGGAACGGTGAGGCTACAGGGAGTGGAGATGAAGAAGTGGGAGGATTTCAGGTACTTGGGGTCAACAGTCCAGAGCAATGGAGTGTTTGGAAAAGAGGTGAAGAGACGGGTCCAAGCAGGTTGGAATGGGTGGAGAAAAGTGTCAGGGGTACGAAGAGATAGAAGACTATCAGCCAGAATGAAAGGAAAGGTGTACAAGACAGTGGTGAGACCAGCGACGATGTATGGACTAGAAACTGTTACAGTGACCAAAAGACAGGAGGCAGAGCTGGAGGTTGCAGAGATGAAGATGTTGAGGTTCTCTTTAGGAGTGACCAGGATGGATAGGATCAGGAATGAGTCTATCAGAGGGACAACACATGTTAGATGTTTTGGAGAGAAGGTCAGAGATGGTTGGGTCATGGACAGAGGAGGGATAGTGAATATATTGGTAGACGGATGCTGGAATTGGAGGAAGACCAAAGAGAAGATTTATGGAGGTAGTGAGAGAGGATATGAAGGAGTTGGTGTGAGACAGGATCCAGAGAATCGGGTTAGATGTAGAAGGTTGATTCACTGTGGCGACACCTGAAGGGAAAAGCTGAAAGGAGAAGGAATTTTGCAGATCTTTTTTAATTGTTTAATTATTTAAATCATTTTTTAAGATTTTTTTTTATCGATATCCATTTGTCCATTGTAGCTGTCAAAACACACAATACTATTTTGACTAAAGATCAAAATCAGTTTTTCAACTTTTTTGTTTACTTTATCCTACTTTCACTGTTTTTTAATTATATTTTTACTATCGTTCAACGTGCAACTTTACGCTATGACCACTAGGGGGCGCAGCAAGCACCCGAACCTTTGCAAATAATCAATATTGTAGTTTCTCATTCTTACGCTGAAATATAGTAAATTCACATCATAAAGATAAAAACACACAAAATATCTGTATGTATCCAACGGAGTGCGATTTACTAAATGCATCTTCAATTCATACAAAAAATGAAAGCGGTACAAAATACACAACTTGACACATTCAGTCCGGCAAGAACAGGAAATTCAACATTGATGTCCATGAGAAAGAGAAGAAAAAGGAAAGTGGAAGAACTTCAATATGAAGTAAACAATTAACACTTGACCCGTCCAGGCTGAACCAGGACCAGTGTTGCATCTCTGTTTTTAAATAATACACTGAATTTGTTGGCTCTTGTGCTCCTATCATCTGTGCAGAATTTATTTTAGATAAAATCATCAGTTGCTGTTGCGCTGCGAGGAGGACTTTAGCAGGGCTTTATTAAATGACAAAAACTATGTACAGCGATTTTCAAAATCCTCCCTCAGCAAAGCCCGCATTGAAATACAGACCAGAGGCTTCGGTGCGTTGAGTATTTCGATGATCGCAACCCACTAGCGAGCAGGATTGAAGGAAATACCAAAAAAAAAAGAAGTAGAATCTGTCTTCTGTACAAAGAGAACACGAGTCCCTGTCGGTGCAGCTCTAGGGTTCCTGCTGGTACTGGCCCTCGGTGGCCGTGTAGTAGTCGTCGAGGACGCTCTGCATGTAGTCGAAAGTGGGCCGGTCGTCCGGCTTGCTCTTCCAGCACGACATCATGATTTCGTAGAGCTCGGGGGGGCAGTTGTCGGGCCTCGGCATGCGGTAGCCGCGCTGCACCGACGACATCACCTCCACTTTTGTCATACCTGAGGAAAACACACACACTTTCTGTATGGACACACTCCTTAAGTCTTTGGAGGCGGCAAGAAAAAGTCTTGAGTTTGTTGAGTTTTTTTTAAAAAGGGCACGTTTGCTTGAACGAATGTTCATGGATCTACAATGCTGATACATGTGTTGCTCGGCAACATATAATCAGCCTTCTGCGTTTACAATGAATTTAAATTTAAATTCCAATTCACGCTTAGTATGATGTCACGCTCGGGTGTGAAGAAAGGACACGGAGACGTAATGCCTGTTGCAGAACCCGCATGGTGTGACGGCGAGAGCCAGGCAGCACAAAGTAACGGTCGACCGCAAAACTAGTTATTTCACTGACTTCCTGGATCGTCATACATGTACGTGTGTGTGTTTCTACTCATTCGCATAACAACTGCAGTTGGGAACTCGCCTCCCGAAGAGGAACCTCTTAGTTTCGAATCCTCGCAGGCAGCGAGAGACCACGACAGCGGTGTGTGTGACGCAAATGACTGAGACCGACGTCTTAAATGCCACCCACAAATACAAAACCTCGGCGCAGGAGAAGAGGAAGCAGACATAGTGGAAGCTGTCAAAGCGTTCATTTTCTGCCCGGCAGGAAAAATAAACCGTGGAGAATTTTCTCCGTGCGTCGCCTTGCCGTGTGAAGAGCCCCGCTAGCCGTTAGCTCGCTCTGGACTTATTCCGGCCAAAATGTGACGGTTCCTCTGCGAGCCCCGGAACCCCTCTGTGGCGAGGCAGGCCTGAGGAGCACAGACCTCTCCTTCTGCCCATTTCTAGCCGGTTCTGGAGGATTTTCTCGCAAGAAAACATCCGACCAGTGACCAGAAGAGATTTAAAAGTGGTGCTCCACAGTCCGAAGGCTGTCATGGCTGTGGCTCATGAGCTCCCGTGGAACTGTAGAAAGAGCCTGCCTTGAGGGAACGGAGGTCCTCGATCCTCGTCCCCATGTTGTCTGAATGCACCGAGAAACAGTCCAGTTCCTGAAAAGGCTCAAGTCAGTGCATAAAGTTCTTACAGTGTCGAAGGGTCTATTATTAGCATGAACGAATACATCCTTATTTTACCAACGGGTGGCCACTTCACATCTTGTAGGCTGTGAGGAAAAAATAATCTACGTTGGCCGTGTCTGAAAAATACAGACTGAAGCCATTTGCTTCAAATGTACAGTATTTATGTGTGCTTTGGTCCCAGCAGTGCGTGTCATAAAAGATGTGGAATATTATTCATAGCACCTGGTCCTCAAAGTTCCGCTTTCCAGACTGGACCACCAGGGTGCGGCAAACACGCCTTATTCTCGGCACCGTTTGCGCCACAACACCTCCCTGTTAGTTTCACCGCTTCAGTCTGTGCAAACTTTGAGCGTTGGGTAAATGGCCTCCGTCGCTGGGGCCTCAGGGTGCCGCGGCCGCTGAGCCATGACTGCTTCCTGTCTGCGTTGCTGAAGGGCTGACGGCGATGGCTGATGGCAACGTTCATCCCCTGGGGCTGCTAGAGGCCTCCAGAAGGTGGAGGAAAGGGTGGGCATCTTCTCAGCAAGAGGCTGTAACTCCACCGCTGAATTTGCATGTGAAGGACGACTGGAGTTCCACAGACCCACAGACTGGTGGTTTTTGCTCAATTTTTCATGCGGAATTAAAGTTCAGACACCTGTTTATCAACATGCCGGGCCGCCGGAGAGAACGTGTAGGCCTGAGGAAGGACACAGCTGTGCTGGCAGGAAGTCGCCGTGGCGGTACGAAAATGTACCCTTTGCACGAGGCAACAAACAGCGTTGACAATGTCAGCTTTTTGTACCCTGGGTAATAAATCGCAACAACCAGGTAACCTCTTCAAAATGGCTCCTAAAATGGCTTTTCTACCAGGGCGCTTCACAACTTCATGGTGCAAATCACCATGAAGGCCGAGGCTGCTAACAACCACCAGCGCTGCTACGGCTCCAGGCTAACTCACTATCTTAGTTCTTGGCGTCACGTGACACACCCTGTGACTGAATGCCAAACACCACCGGGTCATCGGGGTGTACGGCTGGGTGAATACTCGAAATCACAGCGTAGACTATTTTTATACCGAGAACAGAAAGAAGAAGTAGGAGAAAATAACACGAGAGATGGAAAAATTAATCATGTAGCAGCTAATATTAGCAAAACAAGTGGTCAAGCTAATCAAGGGAGCACTGCTCTGTTCCACTAGCGGCACGACAACAATAATAACTGCTCACCCGGGTAGGGGATCTTCCCCAGCGTGATGATCTCGTAGAGCAGAACGCCGAAGGACCACATGTCCGACTTGATGGTGAAGGAGCCGTAGTTGATGGCTTCCGGGGCCGTCCACTTGATGGGGAATTTGGCGCCTGCGGGCGACAGACGGGCCGGCGTTACCGAACCCCTCTGATTTGGTTCGGACAGGATGAAGACAGTAAATACCAGGTGGACTCACCCTCTCTGGCCGTGTACTCGTCGTCACTGATGACCCTCGCCAGGCCGAAGTCGGCGATTTTGCACAGCAGGCTCTCGGAGACCAGAACGTTGGCGGCCCTCAGGTCCCGGTGGATGTAGTTCTTCTTCTCGATGTACGCCATGCCCTCCGCTATCTGCCAGGACACCGCAGGGGGATCTTCACCGCCGCAATAAATCGATAACAAAAACAATTTAAAAAAAATGCAACTTACCTGGGCGGAGAAGTCGATGAGTTTGGGCAGCTGGAGGCCACAACCCATCTCGCTCTTCAGGAAGTCCAGCAGGCTGCCTGCGGGCGGGAGGACAGGAAACACAACCGTCATCTTCCCCGAGGAGCGGGTTCCTGGGGCGGCGCCGCCATCCTCACCGTTGGCCATGAACTCGGTGATGATGTAGATGGGTTGGATCTTGGTGACGACGGCGTAGAGGCGCACCAGCCTGTCGTGCTGCAGCGTCTTCATCACGTTGGCCTCCTCCATGAAGGCCTCCACTGTCATGGTGCCCGGCTTCAGCGTCTTCACCGCCACCTTGGTGGTGTTGTTGTAGTAGGCTGAGGAGGAGAACTTTGCGGTTGGAAAAAACTTGACAGGAAGAGACTGAGATGCTTTTTCCCAAATCCAGATCGTAAGACGACGTCGGAGACAAAAACCAATGAAAAATGGCGCCGAAGGAGCAACCTCACGATTGGCCAGTCGTCCTCGGCGTGGAGTCCTGCATCGCTGTTTCCGAATGCAAAGTGACAACAGAGTGTATTTTAAAACGCTTGTTTTCTGAATGGAGTTTGGTGTTGGGTCCTAGCGGGGAAAAGCTCAACTCATATAAAGGCCATCCCTTAACACCCGCTCGTCCTTTCAGATGACAGTTTCACTGCTGCTTCAGAATCAGAAGAATCTAGAACATCAGGCACTGACCTGAGGCTTGTTTTTCTCAGACACAGTTTGCACTTCCTGGTTTGATATGTGAACTGGAACTGCGGTGTTTCCTGGCAGTCCGGCCCCAAAACCCTAATCTAACTCATGTTGCATTCCCGACCTCTAGATCTGAATTGCGTGTCCGTCACCGAGTGTGTGAGGTGTGTGTAGTGCAAGGGCGCGCTTGCGTTTCCCCTCAGCAGAGTGACCCGATTTGAAAAAGGTCAAGTGTTTTACAATGCAGCCTCGACTTACGAGTGCATCAACTCACAGGTTTTCCGAGATATGAACCGTCGCCGTGTTTTTCATTTTTTGCTTCGTGAGAGTTTGACACAGACGGCCGCCGCCGGCGGTCACCAGGCAAGAGTTGTACAGGAATGTTAACAGATGAGCTAATCAATACTTCACTAATGCTTGACAGGGCCACTATCACCCCTGGCCTACTTCCTGCAGAGATCACAACGCCGATTCCCCACAGCGTCTGTCCGAGACTCACGTGGCCGCTTCTGTTTCTTTTTCCTCCCGGCTCTGACTAAACATCCCGAGATTGATGCGACCTGTCGGGCGAGAGGGGCTCAAGAGTGGTCTGCTGTGTTCAGAGGAAGAGTACAGGTTGGGTATATTGGGGCCACGGCGTCTGAGAGAGGGAAGCGGTTCGTACTGACCCATCCAGACCTCGCCGAACTGTCCCGCTCCCAGCTTCTTCACCATCTTGATCGAGTCCTTGGAGATCTCCCAGGCGTCTTTGTCCCACGGCTTCTGGGCCTTGGGCTTCACGCAGGGACGGTCCAGTTTACGGCAGAGCCCGTCCGCTTTGTCTGGAGACAGAGACGGGGATCCATTTCATTGTCCGAAAACACCCAAAAATTTCACACGAGATAAGTCACATCATGCTAGCCAGGCTATCTAGTTCTCCCTCTGTTCCGGCCGGCGCTAACCGCTAGCGCACAGCTGCGCTAGCTGACGTACTGTGGTAGTGTTTGATCATGCTGTTGATGTCGGGGAAGGAGATCCTGGGGGAGATGTAGTACCCTCCGTTATCAAGCATCCTGATCTTATAGTGTTTCACCGAGTCGGCCCCCTGGGTGTCCGTGTCTCGGATGGACAGGGAGTAACTTCCTGCGGTCAGAGAAAAAAGAAGGACGGGCGATCAAACATGTGAGTGAAGCTGCGTTGGCGCTGTGGAGTGCTTGTGAAAGTACCTTTTGAGGTTTCGCTCTCCCTGATAAGAAAAGACCCGGGTTTGTTGGCGGGCGCCATCAGCTGCCGCTCGGCGTCCTTCCTTGTGATGTCTTTGAAAAACCAGCTGCAGAGAAGAACGGACAGGGGGGGGAAAGTGTTTCTCCCACATACGGCACATTCACGGGAGAGCGGGGGATTTACATGCGTTTGATCCCGCCGTCAGATTACATCTTGGAGATTAACGTTGACTCACTCCATTGTCTCCATGGTGTCTGCTTGGGCGACGTAGTTGGACGGGATGAAGCCTTGTTTGTTTGTGGTCAGGGACATCGCCTTCCACCATTCGCCGTGTCTGGGGGCGGGAATCGGGAACATGACTTTCCGGACAAATCCAAATGTCTGGGACACACTTTATTTACGTATTTGCTTATCTGATTGATGGACGCCGATCAGCGATACTGCTAAATACAAATGCAAGACAGAAATACCGTAAATACAAATAGTCGAGTAGAAGGGTCAGATGGTATTTTCATAAAGCTTAGAAATGGTCACAGTTCTGGCTTGTCGTGAGTCACTGTTCAGGGAGAGGCCGGAGGGGGGAAACACAGGCACTTACAGTTTTGTAAGGAAATCCATTCAGACTCCTCACTTCCTTTTTAGGGTTTTTAATGTTTAACAGGGACGAAGGCGACCCAACTCGAGGCCCTGCTGTCACGGTGCCGTGCAGAATTCCAACGGGGGCTACGCTAGCTTAACACTGGAATCTGACCTATCTGTCACTTTTGACTTTGACTTCCTGGATTGAAACGCCTGACGAGCGTTCTTTTTTGTTCTTAAACACGTCTTACGGAGAGAAACGGGAAGCTGAGGTTGGTGGGAGGCTGAGGGAGTCACTATGGCGTCTTTTTAGCTTGAAAATACTTACAATGGGCTCTCAATTAAGCAATGCTCTTTAACTGGTAGCGTTACTTCTATTTAATCTAATGAGCAGGTAGCTATTAGCATCATCGGGCACTCACTCCTCCAGGACTTTCAGCTTCTCTCCTTTCTTGAACCCCAAGTCGTCGTCGTGAACGGCTTTGTACCCGTAGAGGCCGACCACTGTTTTGCCGACCGTGCTTTTTTCTGGGAGAGGAGAGAGAAAGTTTCACAAGCAGGTTAGATATTAAAGAGGGTGACTCGGGTGGCTCGAATGACTGCTCCAACGGCAGGACTCCTCTGCTCTGGGACATTTATTGACACGGGGCAAGACGTGAATCGTCAGTTTCCCCCACTGGATTTCCCGTTGGTTTTTCCCTCCTAAATGATCCATCGGACAAGCAATGAACGCCGCCAAATTCATGCTAACGTCTCAGTGCAAATCCAATGAACCATGACACACAATATTTACTTATTTGTGAGAAGAAACTCAAGTGACGAAGTACATCTGCAACTATATTCCTAGCTCTGACGCTAAGACTGATTAGCAAAGTATGTACCATGTGAATGTTGAAGCATGTGATCATAGTTGCGCAGGAAAAGGGAGCGGCAGCCATGTTTGATTTAGCTAGCGCTCGCCCTAAAATATCACATTAGCCACTTGTCAATTTGTTCATTCAGTGACAGAAATAGGATATCGCTCCTGGCTTGTAAGCTAGCGACATGCGAACTTACGGTCATTGCCTTTTCAAAATAAGAAAAGAAGACAAGCTCACCTTCCATCTTTTGAAACCTCTGGCCGGGAAGCAGCATGTTGTTCTGCAACGACAGGCCAGGAATGTAAACAAACAAACAACGAAGAATGCTATTAAATACCCCTAACATTTAAGGGCGCTCTGAAGGGTAGCCGGCTTTTGGGGTTTGTTTCATAAGTTTTTTGTTAATTTGTGCCAGTTCATTTATTCATATATCTGCACTCAGGGTTGCGGGGGTGAAGCACATCCCAGCTGTAATCGGACAAGGTTGCCGGTCCATCACAGGGACACAAATGGAGACATCCAACCATTCACCCTCTCATTCATAAGTCTGGACAAATGGGGTCCCCAATATCCTCCTGCATGCTTTTGGGCTGTGGGAGGTTAACTCTATTAACTTTTTATTTTGGAGGTGCGGCCTGTGACTTTCTGCGGCTCTTACCATCTGATGGCCGGTCTTGTCCTCCGCCCCTCCGCTCACTCCGTGGTTCATCTTGGACTTTCTGCAGCCCATCGTCGCCCTGGGAGGGTACGAGTTAGAGTCACACATTTACGTCGGATGTTATGGAGACGTCGGGGTTGTTTTTCCGAGACTCATTTTTGTCCCTCTCCGTCGCTCTCAAATGTACATGGTGGCGCCTCCTAGTGGCAGCAAAGGTGAACGACAGCGGCCGTTGTAGAAACATTATGGAGCCCTGATGCGGGACGAGACTCTTGTATTCGGAGATGAAACCCTTAAATCCTTTTTTTTTTGTAAGAGCCTTACAGAATGCTGGAGATGAGAACAACACTTTTGAATTCCAACTTCCAACTGCATAGAGTCTACACTGTTGGAATTTTTAAATTTCCAAAGTTCATAGAGGGGATATGTCACTTTTTTTTTAGCGCAAGCTGTTAGCACTTGCCGGATTAAAGATGCGTGATTCTTTTTTTTCCAGACGGTTGATCTTTTCATTGAATTTCCAAGTAAGTAATGTAAATGATTCTGGTATTTTGATTCCAGGTATAGATTATACAAAAACCATGACACGTGAATACTGTGTTATTCATATGGCCACCTTCTACTGATTTATATCGCGTGAACGCTGACTCACATGGTGTACTTATTACGTAATGCAGTGCTATCACTATAATCCAAGTAACGAATCAACAAAATCTGCTCTAAAACCTGCAAACAACGCAGTTCTCTGAGGCACTTAACAGTTGGCTGGAAAAAAACAAAACAAAAAAGAACTGAAGGTACCAACGAGCTAAATGATAACAACGACAGGTGCAAAAATATTTAAAAAATAGCGTATTTGCGTTGTCTTTGTATATGTGTCCTCATTTGAGGAGAGGGAGCTGCATCAAGACCCAGTGGCTTCGAACAAGTACTTCATAATGGGGCACTTATGCTGATTTTATTTCTACTTCGCCCAATCAAACTAAGGCGGCAATCTCCTGCCAGATTCATCGCGGCACTCAGAAATTTAACTTTGAATCAAAGAAAGTCGTCATTGCTCCTCCACCTCACAGCAAGACGACTCAGGGTAGGATTCCCACAGGCGTGAGGTCCCGCCAAGGTTCTTCAGGTTCCTCCCACAGGGCAAAATAAAAGCAGGAGGTTCATCTGGGCAATTCACCTGAATTGCCCAGATGAACCTCCAGATGGATGAACGCATGGGTGGCTGTGTGTCTATATGTGGCCCTGTGATTGGTCAGGGTGAACGCCGCTTCTCGCCCAATGACAGCCGGGATAAAGTCCAGCCTCCCGCGGCTCAGAGTGCAGGATAAATGGTATGGATAATGAATGAATGGATGTGTCAAACAAATTATATCAGTAATAGTGTTTTCTTACTGATAGGTGGAGTGTGTTTCAGCTAACTGGGATGAGGGTGTTGACAGTAAATTAACAAATCAACAGAGAAGGTTTTTAGGGAGGGGTTGTTAGTTAGCCAAATGAAAGCTTTCTCACTCTTTATGCCTCGGTTGTATTCTTAACTTGACAGTCAGCAAATAGCCGGAAACTGACAGCATTAAGAGATTAGAACACACACACACACAGTTTCTGAACACAAGTGTGAACTTCCTCCTTTGCTTAGAGGCTGTGAGGCAGCAGGGTGTGAAAAAAAAAAACACATTAAAGGATGATTTAAAAAAACAACTTTATGTGGATCCTTTTTGTTTTTACTCTTATATGTAACAAACATCTGAACCGCTTTCTTACTGACCTTCACCAGGTTAAATTCTGAACCCTTTGCCAAATATTCTTACCTTCGGCGACTCTGTTTTTTCGAAAAAATAATTTTTTCCAACCCCCCTTAACTTTTAGAATTTTCTTTTGAATCATCATTTTTTCATTTTACGATTGATTTTTTTCAGCTCATTTCTGGAGAATCCAACTTCTTTTGTTCGTTCTGACCTGATTTTCCATGAAACTGCTTCAGATTTTTAGCCGGCATATATCAATACATGACTATTGACATAAAATCAACAATAACCAGTACATATATATGTATGTATATGACTTTTAGATATGCATCAATGGATTTCCCCTCTTTTCGTGAGACGGCGGTACGGTTAAAATCATGAATTAATGTAGAAGCCAGCCGCGGGGTTCTCGAGCCGTGACCCCCTGGTTCTCGGCGGGCCTCCGCCTGGTTCTACTCACCTCTCGGCCAGTGGCTCTGTGCTGCCGGAGGTGGAGACCTCTCTCCCGAACGTTCAGTCCTCGGAGCCCTGGCGGCGGTTCATCGCTCGGCGGCCAGGCGTGGACTGTCGCAGCCGCCAGAAAGAGGAACTTCAGGGAAACTGGCTGGGTTCTTTTTTTTTTCTCCTGTTCTTTCTAAAACTTCCTGGTATGATTGTCTAATGATTATTTGCATGTGCGCGCACACACACACACACACACACACACATACACACTGACACACACACTCACACGCATGCACAATCTCATTGACCATTAAAACCACAGAAAGACATGCCATCCAACCCGCGTGGACAGCTGCCAGCATCTTCTAACTCTATGGTCCTAAAGGTTTTCACGCAGCGACGTGAAGACCTGACCTGCTCTGCCGCCTGCTGACGGAGCTGCAGAAGCACACTCGGGTCAGTGGACGCTCCTTTATTTGGCTCGAATGCTGACCGTGAGGGGTGGAAAAGATGCACCTGGACGGACAGTACAGTCACATATATGGGGGGAAGAAAAAAAAAAGAGCAAATCATGCACGGCTCTTTGTACATGTTCACACAGTGTTGCTGATGGGAGGGGGTTGCTTTTCAAAGAGGGAGGTGACTTTGCGAATTTCAACAGTTCTGAAAAGTTCATGCGTTGCCTCACTGGGGATGATTATTATCGGACGGATCTCTCGCGTCAGGCCCTTCTGTAGAAGTCGATGGATTTGCTGGAGGGTTTGCTGACGACCATGGAGGTGGCGGATCTACACATTTTCCAGGTGAAGAGAGGGAACTACTTCTTCGTTCTTGCTGGGAGTAAGAAGGGGAGCTGCTCAAAACCCCAGGCGTTTGAAATAGCCAGGGATTTCAAATAAACGGTAGAAATAAGCAAAGAGCTGCATAGAATAACATGTAATAAAATAAATATTTGGGAATCTGTGAAGAAAATCAATCCGACCCCATTAAATAGGAACAATCCCACAAGTAAGATAAAATAAATAAAAGGAACCAAAATCCAGTTAAAATCAGACATGGCTGACAAAAAAAAATCATTCAAACGTGCCAAGATGTTGACAAATATCAAATCACTGAAAAATGGCTTTTCAAAAACACAACGGGGAACCTTGAACCAACCGTTTTGAATCGGACAAGAAATCTACACCTCTAACCAGTGAGGATGTAGAAGTTCAGGCGATGTTATACTCGGCAGCCTGGTGAGGAAGATTCTCTTCCGACTTCCAGCAAGAAAAACAACAAGTGTATTCGTCACGACGCCCCGACGACTCCTTGAAGCGTTGATTACATCGTTGTAGAAAAGTTAAAAACACACACATTAAAAGGACCGGGATGGAATGTTCTGGGGGCTTCTCGCCGCAGACTTCAGGACGACCCCGATTCCAGATCTGAATAAATATGCACCGTATCATCAATTCTCCTGTGTTTATATTTTTACAACAGCTGCATGTGAGCACCGTCCCGGCAAACTGTGCAGGGGATCTAATTTCAAAATGAGAGCGCTGATCGCAGATCTGATTGGCTTGTATCCAGTCACGGCTGGACGTCGTTGACGTTTAGTTAAATCCAGGTCGTGATGTCAGCCGGGGGACGTTTCCACTCCGATCCTGACAACTGACGGTGGTTATTGGGTTGTTTTCATGTTTGGAAGACGTTGGATTCCAGTTCAGATGCCGGTTTTGTTGGTATTTAGGTTTTGACTGGGTTTTTACATAAAAACCGGCATAACATCGACGTCCCTCTGTCGTTAGAGGTTCCCATGCAGCTGGTTTGTGAGTCTATTCAACAGTATCATGTGTCAGAATGAGTTTAACGACAATACAGTATTTCCAGCAATGCAGCTAAAAATACCGGCTGATATGATTTCTGATTTTTTTTCCCTTGCACCTTGTCAAACATCAGGGATCTGATCACACTCATTTAGGGAGAACTCAAATGCTGAAATTCTGGAGCCTGGACGATTGTAAAGCACTGAAAACCAACTGGTTGTGTTTCTGCTGACAGATTCCCCTGAATGCCCAAACGCTGGTCCTTTCAATCAAAGCATATTTCTTCTTTTTTTATCCTTAAATCCAGTAAAATGCATTTGCTTCACTACTAGTGGATTCAAGCTGCTGCTTTCAGCACCAACATATTCATGCCTGGGCTTCACCCTCCTGCAGCGATGGGAAGCAGTGGAGTGTTCAGGGTCCCGCTGCAGACAAGCAGTCCTAAATTTAGTACCGTCGGTTTAAAAGGAAGCACCAACTATCAGGTAGCTGTATGAGCTCTATCAGCGTCACTATGTCCCACGGTGTCCCAGTGCACTTGAAAATGGGTTGTCCGTCCTTTGTCTCTTCAAAATTCTCATCATCCCGTCCTTGTTTTTACTTTTCTATTTATTTAATCAGTGACAAAGACAGGTGGAGAGTTCAGGTTCACACCGACGGTGCTCAGCGGCTGGACGTCGGCGCCTGTGAGTCTCGGGACAGGAGGACAGACGAGTCACAGCGAGTAGCGGGTGGTCACTTCCTCAGCGGTGACGTGGAGACGTCTCGATGGGGCTGATTACCCTCTGGCTACCATCCCCATCCGAAGGAAGGGCTCAGCAACTGTGGCGCCGGCGGCGCCAATCCATCCTGGCTGCAGCAGGTTAGCTGTTCCTCTGCTCCGCCTCCCTCTGAGCCGAGGAGGACGAGCCCTGGCTTTCCTCAGCGTCTTCTCCATCTGTCACACAGAAAACAAGGGAAACTTTTTATTTCATTTGCATGATATATTTGCAGAAATACTGAAACTCAAGAAAGACAGATTTAATATTTACATCCATATATGGATCATTGCTTGGTCAAACCTTGGATTTAGTTCTTGTCCTAAAGTTAACAAGAACTTTCTGAAAATTTGCCAGAACAATTACCCAATAATATAAACAACAAAACTGTAAAATGGCGTTTTATAATTAATTGAAAACACAATACCAGCGAAAACATACAAAACTTAAGGGAGAATTTCAGATACATATTTCTCGCCAATGAAACATTCTCAAAAATTAGAGACAAAGAAACAAGGAAAGCAAACAGTTCATCAAATTCAGATCTGCGACTAAAATAAAGATCACAGTTTGAAATTTATGGTTGTGACATTTTTTAAGGATGATTAATTACTTATTTTTATATTGTTTTAGGAAATTCAAATATTTGGACTTGTTAATGTTTGTCGGGTTTAGTCTGCGTTCATACAAACTTATCGGCAGATTATGACTGAATGTTTGTACATCTGGTTTCAACCACTAGGGGCTAACCAAGAGCCAGGATCCACCGCACTCATTGAAATAATAATAATAGTTTTTTGTAGTAGTTTTTGTTTGACAAATAAACAGTCCGATGCGTGATTTAACAGGAGCTGAGACTCCCCCTGCTGGTCTTAACAAATAACTCTCGCTGAAAACGGACAAAAAAGGCCAAGGCAGAAGCAGGAGGATGTACCTCCCCCTCCGGCGTTGATGTGCAGCTGGGACAGGGAGAGGGTGAGGGGCAGCTCGCGGCCCTCCTGGTCACTGGGGCTCTGGAGGATATCGTGCAGGGCGTTCCTTCGCCCCGTCCTGCCGGAGGCGATGAAGTCTGCGTACGTGACCTCAACATCAGACATTTCTCTGGCATCATTCACACAGCGACACCTGCGATGAGCAGCAGATACAGTATATCAAATACCCTACAATTGAAGATTTTTGGGGGGTATTCATAAAAACTGACATTCAATTTTACCACCATTGTTGCCTTTGGCAAGTTCATCAAGGTTTTCAAAATCAATGCAAGAAAAATTGCAGTTTGCCACCTATAGAGATTCCAAATTAAAATTAAAATAATTTCAATACAATTGATAAATAATTAACTGTGATCGAGACGTCTGCAGAAAACATTGACTCCTCGAGAAGTTGCAAAAAACGCACACAAAATGACTTGGAAATTGTACAAAATGCATTTGAAGCAACCTCACTTTCCGTCAATGAGGAAATAATAATAATACTTTTTATTCAAGGTGCCTTACTTGACACTCAAGACATACACATATACACAAAATACAGATATAAAAGGAACAATAATAGATAATAAGTGAAAACAAACTGGTACAAAAAATATGAAAATATCAAGTATTAATTTTAAACAGCTCAATTTAACATTAGATGATTACAAAAAAAGAATTTTAGTAATCTGGCTTGTTTGCCAGATTTATTTACGGTATTCCATTATTATTCTGTGATTGCCATGTAGGTCTTGCCAAGCCTTCATTAACATTAGAGGAAACCAACAAATACTATTATATTGCCTGCAAAAATCACAATGTATATTCTTATCAAAAGAAGACTCCTTTATTTCTACCCTACATCACTGAGACATTATTATTTTTACATTTAGACCCATTCTGCCGTTTCTTAGCAAATCACTGCTCATTAGCATCAGCTGTGTTAATTAGCGCTAGCATGCTAGCTCGCTGATGGAAGCCGGTCTGACTCGACGCCACAACTGCCATTTTAACCCCCTCCCCACAAACCTCACCTCGATAATAATTTATTGAACGAAAAATAACCCCTGCTTCGAAAACACCCTTCCCACAACGGATGAGGCCGAACAAGGAGGCCCCTCTCTTTCGGTAAGCTAGTAAAAAAAAAAATCTTAACCACCGTAGAAAGGTCCGGCCGCTAGCCGCGTGACGTCACCGCCCGTGTTTCCGTCATGTGTCAGCGTTTTTCCTACCTCCGGCTCGCCTGTGGTGCTGCAGGACAGTCAAGGGAGCCGGGCCTGGCATCTTAAATCCGGGATAAACCATCGGGGAAAACCGAATCGAAGCGTTACTTCGGTGCTATTAAAAAAGGGGGGGGGATAACTGAGTTAGTCGGTTGGGATGCTCGGGTAAAGTCCTCGGTCTTCCCGTCTCCTCCGCTACGGGCCCCTCACGGCTTCCTCCTTCTCAGCCAATGAGCGGCCGGGAGAGCCGTTCCTGCGCGCTGATTGGACCGTGTGCCACAAAAGGATGCGAGGACGCTGAGCTCAGCCCGGCCGTGTGATGCCTTCACGGTACCCAAAGAATAATAGGACATTAAAACGCCGAATTGTTGCTGGTTTTCTTGATTAAAATTAAAATTAGAATAAAAAAAAATGGTTTGAACGTGAGCCTTAAGTTGGTTGTTCACGAAACACAACATATCGAACACCGGTAGGTTTAAATAAATCAAAATAGACGACTCGTATATGAATATTTTTTAATTTCCACAACAAATCTTGCATCTTTCTATATAGATAGTTAGCAAGATGGTCCCTGGTTTCCTTTGTGTGTCGAATCAGGTTTTCCCCGTGTCTGCATCCAGGCTCCACCTGCATGTTTTCGGACCGTTCTTTGGAGACTCTAAATTGCTCAGACGTGTGAATGAGAGGATGAACGGTTGTATGCAAGATTGGCGACCAGTCTGAGGTGAACCCTGCCACTGCTTATGATAGTTTCGGTGTGTGTATACATTAAGAATGACCGTTTCCTTCGGGGAACAAATCACCTGCTGTCATCTAACCCCTCTTCTGCTGCTTCCTCTCCTCTCACAACAACTAACTTCCTTCCCTCTTTCCCTCCATCCCCTAATCCCCCCTTTGGTCTTCTTCAACGTCTCCAACCTGGCAGTTTCAACCTCAACCTGTGCATTTTTGGATCCACACATCCGCTAATCATCCTAAAAGAAATATCCAATTGGGAAGAATTTCATAGATATTTACAAAAAAGTCGCCAAGAAAACCACCATAGGGTTACGATGCTATAGCATCTTTACTTTGAGGTGCAGAACCTGCAACCCTTGATGCAAAATGAGGATGGAGAACATCAGACATAGAGGAAAATAGCAAGTTTTTAAAGTTTCAAAGTTCATTGTCAGCTTTTTTGTCAATTTCTCCGCATGTGCAGGATGAGCAGAGGAATCGAGAAGATATTTCTCACAATCCCACGGTATCATGAAATTAACAATATAATAATAATGATAATCAAGTGTAAATTAGCAGGGAAAGGCACCAGTACACGAAACAGTAAACATTGAAATCCGAGATAAGAAGTATTTATATTTGACGGCATGAGAGAATAGCAGCAGAGGTTTGTTTTTTTGTGTAGAGTTTAGTGCAAAGGCCAGTAGGAAGTACCATAATGGTATACAGGACTGTCTCAGAAAATTAGAATATGGTAATAAAGTTCTTTATCTTCTATAATGCAATTAAAAAAACAAAAAATAATTTGTCATGATATTCTAATATTTTGAGATTGGATTTTTGAGTTTTCTTAAGATATAAGCCATATTAAAATAATAAAAGGCTTGCAATATTTCAGTTGATTTGTAATGAATCCAGAATGTATGAATTTTTTTTTGTTTTTCTAATTGCATTACAGAAGATAAAGAACTTTATCACAATATTATAATTTTCTGAGACAGTCCCGTACGGTGCAATAGCAGCATGACAGGTTTTCTCAGGTGCCGTCCACTTATTGTTGACATCTGAATTTGCACTTTCTTTTCAACATGCACATCCTGAGAGTAGTGTTTACATTTCCCTGCGCTGTTCAAATCTCTGCACATATTTTATTGTTTTGTTTTACCTCCTATCTGGCTTCACTGTGGACAGCAAAGTGAGAATTGCACGGGGAAACAACACACATGCAGTTTCCCCTTTTCACCTCATGGTGGCGCTGTTGTTTGCAGAAATGATGCACTCACAGTCACTTGACCAGAGGCTCTGATTCTTAGTGAAGCTCAGTGAGGATGATTCACTGACACGCAGGAAAAACCAATGTCTTGGAAGTGGATTTAATCGCATCGTCGCATCCTGTCACACACACACATAGATCTGTGCTCACCAAACACTTGTCAGAGCGTGTGAAAACAGTCTCGTTTGACATGAAAATCTCAGCTTTCAGCAAAACAAACTCCGTCATGCTGACGCTTCGGCGTGGATCCAGAGGCCCCGAGTGGAAAAACCTCCTCCTGAAATTCTCGTAGCGCTCCTTGGATTCGTCGCTACATCACAAAAGACAGATAATAAGAAAATGAATTCTACTTTTTTGCAAATGAAGCGTCACACATTTACCGAAAAGGTAAACAAGACAAATAGACGGTTTCCAGGATCACATCTTGTTTCTGCATAAATAAAACATGTAAAATTCAAGGTCTACAGGACACACTGACAAATGTAAATTATCTAACCCATATCATAGCATATATTAACTGTATAAATATGTAACTGAAAATGTTTTTAGTTTTAAAACTTCTGTCAATTTAGACAATTTTATAATGGCATTATTGCGTGCTAGTTTTCTTTATATGTATGCGTTTTTCTAAAAAAAAAAGTCCCTATATAATATTTATACATACATTTAGAATATAAATTATGTGTGTGTTTGTGTGTGTGTGTGTGTGTGTGTGTGCGCATGGATTTATGAAAATTTCAGGGGCAGCGGGAAAAACCTGTCCTTTAACCAGCGGCATCTCCAATGGGGAGGGGGCTCAGTTGCCATGGAAACGCCACCTTATCTCCACCATTTGCGGTAGAAAGTTTTCATCGGCATGCGTTCAGGAAGTTTTGAAAAAAATAAAAAAATAAAACAATTAAAAAAAAAAAAACTGCTGCAGACAGCTTTTGCTCATCTCCTAGGCAACAACAGGATCGGGGAGGAGGGCGATGTGATCGGAGACGGGGATCCCTCCTCCCCCCCGCAGCTTCATCGAGTGATTGATTTTCAGCTTTTTAATCAGTTTAATTGATTAATGCGTCATCCATTTATGTGGTAAATATTGACACATAGGCTTTCAGCCCCTCTGACACCCTTCCTGTTTGGAGTAACATGCTGAGGAAGATCGGTTAGCTTAGCGCCAGCAGCGCTAGCACAGTGGTGGTGCCCCTCGGGGGGAGGAGGGGGGTCAAAGGTCATCCAGCTGTTTGGTCAGTTTTTAACCCATTCTGTGTCGGAGAGACCGAGACTGAGATGACCTTCTGTACACTCCCTTAGCTTCCTACCTTCAGACCTACCTTGGCTAACTCACCTAGCTACCTACCCATCTTCACCCTACTTTGTTTCCTACCTTCCTATCCACCTAGGATACCTTCCTATCTTCTTGTTCCAGTCCTCTTCCGAGAGGCTTCTTAAGTTCCAATGGCCTGTTGGGCGTTTCCAACATCACCGTCAGGGTTGTGGGCGGCTCTAGGTTGCGGTCTTCTTATGCAAAAGCGAGAGTTGACCGGCCGAAGTTAGTTGGAACGGGGTTATTATGCTATGTGGGAACATAGGTACAACTTTTGGGGTATTGGTGGATTAGAATGTGACATGGCGAAGTCAAAGTTCTCCAAATGTGAAACAAAAGAGTGAAGCACCGGGAAGTTACCTGGGCTGGTTCTAGTGGTGGATCCTCGCGGGTTGTTTGAAGGCCGCAGAAGGTCCAGGTCCGGGAGTACTTATCTATCTCGGTATGATCCCAGGACGACGTTGTATGTTTGTGAAAGGTCGTGTCCGAGGCCTCCTCCTCTGTTTACGTTTTTTCCATTTTGACAAAGATACCTTCTTGGACTCCTCTGGAACCACCCGTCTTCTCTGGCCAGGATGCGGACATTGGTATCCTCAAAGGAGCGGCCCTTGTCCTTCAGGTGGAGGTGGATCACGGATTCCTGTCCCGAAGTGGTGGCTCTCCTGCGTTGAGTCACCTGTTTATGTCGATATTGTTTAGATGTCACGTCTTCCAAGCTACCTGCCTTCTCATCTAACCTGCTCCCTTTTACCATCTCATCCATCCTTCCCAGCTACTTCCTTCTTCCTTCCTTCCTTCCTTCCTAGCTTCCTCCATACCTGTCCTCTTCACCTCCCTTCCTTCCCAGATCAGGTTTAGTATTTAGCTGTAGACGGACAGACTTCTGGGAAGGCAAAGGGTTGCTCCAGAACAGACGGAAGCTGTATGGGAACGAACGCCCGGTGGCCGGGAGTTACAGCGTAAAGGGTGCAGGGGATAAAAACAAAAAGTAAAGTTCAGGGCCGAGGCGGAGGCGAGCTTCAGACCTTCTCCAGCTCCTCTGCTAGTTCAGCAGCGCCTGCGTGCAGCCGACTGGAAGGTAGTTACAAACGCCGGAGTCGACGGCGGGCGACGGCGGGCAGAATCTGCTGCGCCTTGTTCTCGCGAGCCGCTTCGCTGCACAAGGAATGGTATCAGAGGGAGGAAGAGGAGGAGGAGGAGGAGGAGAAGGTGGAGACGGTGAAGAGGGTGAAGAAGGTGGGGATAGTGGAGCAGGTGGAGAGTCATGAGCAGTGTGTGCTGACAAAGGAGACAGTAAAAATGTCATCTATCTATCTATCTATCTATCTATCTATCTATCTATCTATCTATCTATCTATCTATCTATCTATCTATCTATCTATCTATCTATCTATCTATCTATCTATTTATCTATCTATCTAACGAGCTAACGAGCTAACTAGCTTAGCTAGCATGCTTAGCTATCTATCCATCCATCCCTGCTCTGATCAGCATGCTCTGATACACATTCTCATCCCACTGCCCTCCGAGATTCTTCACGTTGCACCCAGACACACACCCACACACACACACACACACACACACACACACACACACACACACACACAATCCCCCCATCTATTATGAATGTGAAAGATGCATCTCCCCACCTGAATCTCTAGCAGTGCTCTTTTAATCCACCATGCTGGGCCCCTGGATCCAGTGGGCCCCTGGTCCGGTGGGCCCCTGGATCCAGTGGGCCCCTGGATCCAGTGGGCCCCTGGGTCTGGGAGCTATTCTGGTCGTTCTCATCGCCGGCCGCTCTAATGACCTGACATCTTTCATGATCATGAAAGTTTCATCCCGGCTAATCTGAGGAGCAGATTCCCCCTGGGGCCGAAACCCCCCCTCTGCTGCGGCCAAAGCTGCTCAGGGAGAAGCTGCTGTAAATGCACGTGTGTGTGTGTGTGTGTGTGTGTGTGTGTGTGTAGCGTCGACGTGCGGGAGATATCTAAAAGGGTGTGACTTTCCGGTCAGCTCACTCTTGGCTTTGAGACAAATTCAACAAATTTAGAACGAACACACATTTTTTTTTTCCCCCTTCTGTTGATAAACATTTAAAAAAGCATTTATCTGCTTATTTGTTCTCTTTTTTCTCTAAATTTGATTTTAATTCATACATTTGTTTTCCTGTCAGAGGAAACCAGAACTTGTCATTTTCCAAGGAAATCTAATTTGATATTTCTTATCCTTTTGCACTGATGAAGTAATTTCCCTTCCAATCATTTAAAAAAATAATAATAATTTACAGGTGATTCGAATCTGATTATAACCTCAAATGTATATTTTTTTATTCATGAAATCTAACTTTTCAGTTTTCGTTTACGGTTTTCAAGGTATTGCTCGTTCATTGATCCGCTTTGAATCCGCGTGAATCCGTTTGCAGACGATGTGTTGACCTTCAGGGAGCGGCTTGAGGAACATCTAGAGAGGTGGAGGTACGAAGGTCTGCAGGAGCAGGACACAATGCATGTGTGTGAATGAGAGGGAAGGCTGAGGCTGCACGGAGAGGAGATGAAGAAGAACGGAGAGGGTGGAGAACAAGTGGAGAAATGTATGCGAACGGGTTGGAGATAGAAGATTATCAGCCAGAATGAAAGGAAAGGTGAAGAACATGGAGGTGAAGAAAGAGGTGGAGGTCCTCTCTGGGGATGGATCCATCAGAGGGACATCACGGGCTTGATGTTCTGGAGATAGAAGTCCAACTGAGGTGTTTTGGAGTTCTTGGTAGGAGGCTGCTGAGGTTTATGGATGGAGAGGGTCAAATGGAGGCGGGTGATTGGCTGCGTTGACGAGCTTGTTGAGCCGCATTTTATAATAACAGCGCATTTTGTAATAAACGTCCAAAATGTAATAACTTTTTCATTTTGTAATAAAGCCGAATTTTGTAATAAACTTACGCATTTTGTAATAAACCGCCCCAACGCATTTTGTAGTAAATTTAGCTGCATTATGTTATAAGTTATTACATATTGAGAAGATTATTGCAAAATAATAATAATAATAAAGCTGTTCTCATCTCATCTCAAAATGCACTTGCAACTTTTTTATTCTCTGGGAAATGTAATAACATGGAATTTATAAAATATTCTCTGTTAATGCAACCTTTGAATAGTGAACTGATAGTAATTGCTAAGTACTGCTACCAGGCTAATACAGTGATACTAATAATAGGCCTAGCTTTTACAAATACTTTAAAGTAAAATAAAATACAATTAACAAACAAATTACAAAATGCGTCTCAACAGCCGCATTTTGTAATAACAGTGCATTTTGTAATAAACGTCCAAAATGTGATAACTTTCTCATTTCATTTTGTAATAAGCCGCATTTTGTAATAAAGTGCCCCAGCGCATTTTGTAATACATTTTGCTGTATTATGTTATAAGTTATTACATATTGAGAAGATGATTACAAAACACACTTGCAACTTTTTTATTCTCCAGGAAATGTGATAACATGGTGCATTTTGTAATAACAATTCTGAAGCATAGTTTATTTGTTTGTTAATTGTATTTTATTTTACTTTAAAGTATTTGTAAAAGCTAGGCCTATTATTAGTATCACTGTATTAGCCTAGTAGCACTACTTAGCAATGACTATCAGTACACTATTCAAAGGTTGCATTAACAGAGAATATTCTATGAATTCCATGTTATTACATTTATTACATTTATTACAGAATAAAAAAGTTGCAAGTGCATTTTGTAATAATCTTCTCAAAATGTAATAACTTATTCCATAATGCGGCAAAATTGATTACAAAATGCGTTGAGGCAATTTAATACAAAATGAAATGAATAAGTTATTACATGTAGGACGTTTATAATAAAATGCACCGTTATTACAAAATGCGACTCAACAAGCTTCAACGCTGTCATGTGACCAAAAAGCTCACATGGTGTCCGGCTGTGGCACTAATCAACCCCCATACTGCAGTTCCTCTTATCGCCACAGGGGGCGCTGTTGTAACACCCCTGTCTGGGATGGATGGAGAGATGTTGTGAGAGGAAGAAAGAGAGAGAAGGGAGACTTTCAACCCCAAAGAAGTCTTCTTCTCTTCCTTTGGGCTTTTCCCTTCAGGGGTCGCCACAGCAAATCAACCTTCTCCATCCAACACCAACTACCTTCATATCCTCTCACAAGATCTTCTCTTTGGTCTTCCTCTTGACCTCCTGCCTGGCAGCTCCACCTCGTTTCGGTCATACATGTCCTGCACCCCTATGACAATGCTTTCTTTTCTTTAGGGCTTTTCCCTTCAGGGGTTAGCAAAGATATGACTAAAATATGATTAAAAAATAGTGAAAGCATGATAAAGTAAACAAAAAAAGTTGAAAACTGATTTTGATCTTCAGTCAGAATAATATTGTGTATTTTGACAGCTACAACGGACAAATGCATGTCAACAAAAAAAATCTTCAAAAATGATTTAACCACAGCAAATCAACCTTCTCCATCTAACTCTTTTCTCCTCTCTCACACCAACTACCTTCATACCGTCATAACTTATTCCATAATGCGGCAAAATTTATTACAAAATGCGCTGGGGCAGGTAATTACAAAATACGCTTTTATTACAGAATGAAATGAAAAAGTTATTACATTTTGGACGTTTATTACAAAATGCACTATTATTACAAAATGCGGCTTTATTAAAAAATGAAATGAAAAAGTTATTACATTTTGGACGTTTATTACAAAATGAACTATTATTACAAAATGCGGCTTGATTAATGAAAAAGTTATTACATTTTGGACGTTTATTACAAAATGCACTATTATGACAAAATGCGGCTTTATTACAAAATGAAATGAAAAAGTTATTACATTTTGGACGTTTATTAAAAAAGACAGCTTTATTACAAAATGAAATGAAAAAGTTATTACATTTTGGCCGTTTATTAAAAAATGCAGCTTTATTACAAAATGAAATGAAAAAGTTATTACATTTTGGCCGTTTATTAAAAAAATGCAGCTTTATTACAAAATGAAATGAAAAAGTTATTACATTTTGGACGTTTATTAAAAAATGTAGCTTTATTACAAAATGAAATGAAAAAGTTATTACATTTTGGATGTTTATTACAAATGCAGCTTTGTTACAAAATGAAATGAAAAAGTTATTACATTTTGGACGTTTATTACAAAATGCAGCTTTATTACAAAATGAAATGAAAAAGTTATTACATTTTGGACGTTTATTACAAAATGCACTATTATTACAAAATGCGGCTTTATTACAAAATGAAATGAAAAAGTTATTACATTTTGGACATTTATTACAAAATGCGGCTCAACAATCTCTCCTCCATTTCCATCTGCGGCACTGAACACCCCCTATACTGCAGTTCCTCTCATCACCGCTAGAGGTCGCTGTTGCCACTGTTGCTGCTGCCGCCGGAACCCCGTCCGTCAGTCTGTCTGGCGGGGATGGAGAGATGTTTTGAGAGAGAAAGAGAGAGAGAAAGAGAGAGAGAGAGAGAGAGAGAGTGGGAGGAGAGAGAAAAGCCGTGTCTCTCCTGCCGCCGCCTCCTGTGCGCAGTGCTCTCCGGCCGCGGCCGCTCCTTCCTCCCGCTCCTCCTCCCCGCAGCTGGGCTCTCTCTCCTCCCGGATGCTGGCTCTCCTCCTCTCTCCTCCTCCTCCTCCTCTTCCTCCTCCCCCCTTCCCTTCCTCCTCCTCCTCTTCCTCCCTCTTCCTCTTCATCGCCCCGGACACCGAGGACTCGACAGCGGCGGAATGAATGAGTGACGGCCGGACGGACCGACGGACGGACGGGGAGCATCGCTTCGCCCGGTCTGAGGAGCGGAGCGGAACCCAGAGGAGGAACCGAGGAGGCGCTCCATCCCCTCCATCCCCTCCTCCTCCTCCTTCCCCCATCCCAACCCCCCCCGAACCCCCACCCTCCTCCTCCTCCTCTTCTTCCTCCTCCTCCTCCTCCTCCTCCTCCACCGAGGGAATTCATTTCACAGTAAGCAAACGCAATGTCATCCTCCGGTTCTCCTCCTCTTCCTCCTCTCGGTTCTGCAAAAGGAGACAAAAGGCCGTTTTCCGATCTGGATGCTCTCGCTGTCATCTTCATCTTCATCATCACGCTTTCCCGTGGAAACCTCTCCCTGCTCCTCTTCATCACTCACATGCACACCGCCATTCATCCATCCATCCATCCATCCATCCCGTCCCTCTGTGTGTGTGTGTGTGTGTGTGTGTGTGTGTGTGTGTGCGAGGAGGAGGCCAAATGGGAATTACTTTCAGGTTGACCTAAATTTGAGGAGGATACGTAAGATCATCCCGGGGTGACACTTCTTCCTCCTCCAAGGCTCCTTCATCCCTTCCTTCTCTTCCTTCCACGCCGCCGCTGTTGAGTAATTAATCTTGCTCTGTTGCAAAACAGAAGGGTGTGTGCATGTGTGTGTGTGTGTGTGTGGCTCCTGGAAGTGTGTGTTCTTTGCTATGTGACCTGACAGGGTCCCCCCTCAGCCGGCGTGAGCTGATCTGATGTGCTTTGGGTGGAGCTTCTGAGGGGGGGGGGGGGGTTGCCAAGGTTACCGATGAGACGGAGCAGGTCAAGTTCGTTCCCACGCGAGTGAACCCGGATGTATGTGTGTGTGTGTGTGTGTGTGTGTGGTGAAATTCCCGTGAAAGTAACGTTTATTGACGCAAACCTGCAGAGGCTTTGCGGAAAACGCCGATAATCTATTTAAGCCCCGCCCCTTCCTGAGGACCATCACTGTCAGCAGCTATGAGGCCGCTAACTAGCCAACTGGCTAACTAGCTAATAAGCCAATCAACTAACCGGGTTTAATCACCACCTCCCGGTCATGTATTCTGAGGCTACAATCGTCATGCAAATGTGTGTTGATGTTAGCATGTTAGCGCTAAAGGTAGCCGGGGAAATCGTTAAAAAACAGACACTTCACTCGTCGCTGTTGTTTCCAGGGCGACGGCTATGAGGCCGCAAACTAGCCAACTCACGAGCTAACTCACAAGCTAGCTGACATAAAAAAATCAACTTACCGAGAGTTTCACTCCGCATCACGTGTCAATGTTAGCGTATTAGCGCGGCTAGCGCACCCCGTTTCTCAGCCTGTGAAAACATGACAAAGGTGAAAGGATCGCATCTTCACAGAACCCAAAATGGACACGCCCATTTCCCAGAAAAGGGGCGGAGTTAAGCTCTCAAACTGGATGCGTGGTGAACTCTAGCGCCACAGTTGGATGCTAGCAGACGTTGCTAGCAGACGTTGTTAGCAGACGTTGCTAGCAGACGTTCGGCGACCGGAGTTATTTCATAACAGACATTTGTTCAGGGAATCCCCCCCGCACCCCCCTCCCGTGTTGAAAATGGATTTACCCGTTTATCCGCGCCATTATCGGTTCATAATCCGGGCTTTGTTCTCGTGTCCGGGTTGTGACACCGACGCCGAAATTTTCGCTCCGTCTGCCAGGTTCCGCGCAAACAGCTTGTGTTTACTTCCTACTGCATGTGACATTTCAAACATCCCCAAAACACACACACCCACACACACACACACACACACACACACACAAAGGTGTCGCCGTCACACACGTCAACAACCTGAGCGCAAACGACAAGGAGGCCGGACGCCATCACGCGTCACCCGCGCCCTCTCGTCCGAGGGATAATCCCGTCACCGGGCTCGTCCTCCTTGGATTGATAAAGACACACACACACGCACACACACACACACACCTCCCGGCGGCCATGGTTCAGGGGAGTGTTAAGAGCGCGCCGTCACCCCTCCGTGGCCCCGGCTGCCGAGGCGCCAACAGGCTTCATTAAGCTTTTAGATTGAGGGGATGATGATACATGTGATGTGGACAAACTCCGAACAGGCGCGCGGCGACGATCATGAATCACCGCCGTGCACGCAGAAAACGACTTATTTTCTCTGCACAGCTCCCGCGATGGATAAAAAAAAAAAAAAAAAAAAAAAAAAAAAAAAAAGATGCCTCCGTGCCTGTTAGCGTAGCCATGTTAGCGTTAGATAGGAAAGTGGTAGCTTGGGAAAACTGGGGCGGTTGCTAAAGTTGAATCAAAACAGGAAGTGGGGTTGCGTCATGTGACACTATGAGACTCCGCCCCCTGGGGGGCTTCATTCCAGGATTAGGATTAAAAAGCATCATGCTGTTGTTTCTTGTTGCTACCCAGCGTTTCGCTTTTTCGCTGTAATTTTCAGTGATTTCGCGCTGCTAGCGATTAGCTAAACCTAGCAAACAGGATTGTTTTCGGAGTGCTAGCAGTGAGGTCATAGTCAGCGCTCGCCGAGGGAGGGAAAATACACAATTAGCCTTTCCCGTAGCATTGGTGTGTGCATTCCTAATGTTGTGTGTGTGTGAATTTAGTGTAATTACACCATAACAAACTAGTTCTAGCATCTTTTCTCACAAACCCGATCAGAACTCCCGCCTCAGAGACGGGCGTCGTCTCGCACGCTTTCCGCCGCCTTGCATCATGCAAGCAGAGGTCAGTCAAGCCTGGGAAAATCCTGCACACCTCCAGGAGTCAGCGGCGAACTGCAGCATGCATGTGTGTGTGTGTGTGTGTGTGTGTGTGTGTGCGGGGGATAGAGGGGCGGTAACAAACGAGTAATTAACGCTATACATCAAATGACCCACTTTCTCGTAAAGCACAAACAGCATGTTTTATGTTGAAACTTTAAGGCTGTTACTGCGAGCTTGTATAATATATATATTAATATATATATTTTATATTTTTTTTCAACTCTCTGTGGATTTTATGCAAAATCGGAGTAGTAGCTGGTTCTAATAACAGTCCCTTGATGTGGATTTTAGATGCAAAGCGCGATGATATTTTAAAACGGCGGGCTAGCTCGCCAACCCCCGACCAGAATCGTCGCCACGGTGACAATTAATAACAACACCGGCTCGACACCGGCGATGGCTATCGGTCAATTTGTACCCGGCTTGTATGTGACTTTGTTTCGAGACGGATAGAAAAATAAACGACAGAGAAAGAGAGATACGTTTGTGTCGTCGGCTGCTGTTTCTGGACGAGACGTCCATTATCGCGTCCCGATCATCGCCGCCGATAACCTTGAGAGAGACGGAGAACGACAGAGAGAAAGAGAGAGCGAGAGAGAGACCCAGAGATTTTGTTGCCCAAATGAAATGAAAGTCTGCACTAACCACTTCTGAAAGTGCTCATTTGTGCTATAATGCTAACATTTCTGGGCGAGGAACCCTGTGGTGATGCCTTCAAAGTCCTGCTGACTTCTCACAGCTGCTGACGTTCCGCTGGAAAGGGGGTTGAAGGATGCTAGCCCACATCTGGAGCAGAAGACCGTCGAAGACTCAGAATTAGCATAGCCACGTTAGCTCTCACCCCACAGAATGAGCTTGAGAGGGGGGGAACATCAGGTCGAAGGATGCTAGCGTACATCTGGAGCAGAAAACTGTTGAATACTCTGAATTAGCATAGCCACGTTAGCTCTCACCCCGCAGAATGAGTTTGACGAGGGGGAAACATCAGGTCGAAGGATGCTAGCTCACATCTGGAGCAGAAGACCGTCGAAGACTCAGAATTAGCATAGCCACGTTAGCTCTCGCCCCACAGAATGAGCTTGACGGGGGGGAACATCAGGTCGAGGGATGCTAGCGCACATCTGGAGCAGAAGACTGTTGAATACTCTGTATAAGCATAGCCACGTTAGCGGAGAAACATCAGGTCGAGGGATGCTAGCGCACACCTGGAGCAGAAGACTGTCGAAGACTCTGAATTAGCATAGCTATGTTAGCGGTGAAACATCAGGTCGAGGGATGTTAGCTAATATCTGGAGCAGAAGACTGTCGAAGACTCTGAATTAGCATAGCCATGTTAGCGGGGAAACATCGGGCCGAGAGATGCTAGCTCACACCTGGAGCAGAAGACTGTCAAAGACTCTGAATAAGCATAGCCATGTTAGCGGGGAAACGTCAGGTTGAGGGATGCTAGCTCACATCTGGAGCAGAAAACTATCAAAGACTCTGAATTAGCATAGCCGTGTTAGCGGGGAAACGTCGGGTTGAGGGATGCTAACTCACATCTGTCCAGAAGACTGTTGAATACTCTGAATTAGCGCAGCCATGTTAGCGGAGAAATGTCGGGTTGAGGGATGCTATCTCACATCTGGAGCAGAAAACTATCAAAGACTCTGAATTAGCATAGCCGTGTTAGCGGGGAAACGTTGGGTTGAGAGATGCTAGCTCACATCTGGAGCAGAAGTCTGTTGAATCCTCTGAATTAGCATAGCCACGTTAGGTCTCACTCCACAGAATGAGATCGACGGTGGGGGGGGAACATCAGGTCGAGGGATGCTAGCTCACATCTGAAGCAAAAAGGGAAATACTGTCCAAGACTCTGAATTAGCATAGCCATGTTCGTACGGAAACATCGGGTTGAGGGATGCTAGCTCACATCACAGAAGACTGTCGAAGACTCGGAGTTAGCGTAGCCGTGTTAGCGGGGAAACGCCGGGTCAAAGGATGCTAGCTCACATCTGGAAGCAGAAGACTGTCGAAGACTCTGAATTAGCATAGCCACATTAGCTCTTGTCCTGCAGAATGAGATTGGCGGGGGGAAACATTGAGGGGCGTTCTGAAAAGAACAGCATAAATGTCCGCCTCCTCCTCCCGTCAACATCTACTCCGACGCTCGCCAGGTCACATGTCTCCGCCGCCGATCGCTAAGCGCTAACGCCTGCAGCTAGTAGCCTCATCTTTGGCGTGGAGAGGCCGAGCGGTTGTTGTCCCCCCCTGACTCCGCCGCCGCATCGCTCTCCCGATCCGTCCCCCGTGGAGCGCCATGTTGCCGGGTTGCAGTTGCCACGTTGTTGTTGCCGTGGCAACTGGGACCCCCACCCTCCCTCTGCAATGTCAACCAGGTGCGTTCTGGCAGTTCAGGCTCTAACAAGGCCAACCCTCGTCTGAGATAATGAGCGCGACTCTGCTGTCATGGCGATGACTCTTTCGCGCGCGTGTGTGTATGTGTGTGTGTGTGTGTGTGTGTGTGTGTGTGTATTGGAGAGGGGAAGGTCAGCAAGGGGCAACTCCCAGTTAGCTCGAAGTGTGTGTGCGAGGGAAGCAAAGGGCTTCCAGCTGTGGTGTGTGTGCAGACGGACGCCCTTTTTCTGCAGCCGCTTCGCGTGTTTGGAGTGTGTGTGTGTGTGTGTGTGTGTGCAGCTGTAGCTCGTCCTGGGAAACAGCTGCGCGAGCGAAGAGGTCACGAGCAGGTTCAGATCGATTCACGTGGAAAAATCCAAGAGGGGATCAATATCTGATGGGTGGACGACCCACTCAGAGGTCAATTTTTGGTCCCCGTTGTCGTTTGCGGCTTCCGAACGTCTCCGGCGGCCGGATTTCGAGAAAGGCGTCCGAAAACGAGCCGGGAAAACGGTTCATTCGTCAGCGCTGTCATCAAAAAGCACAGTTCGGTGTTATTACTACGCTGTTATTACACTGGAATAACGGTAATTAGCAAAACCAACATGGGGAGAAAGAGCAGACACACAAATGTCAAGGAGGGAGTGGAAGACAGAAGGAAGAAGTTTTATTTAGTAATAATGATGATACGTTGTAATAACCGGTAATAATCAGTAATAACCAGTGGATACCAAAACACTGTCAGGCGTCAAATTGATTGTGAAATCATTGCTGGAATTTGGAAATAAATTAATCAATTGATCAATTGAAAAAACAATTGCTTTAAAAAAGTATGCATGAAAAATATGCCTTAAAATTATTTTTTGAAATCAAGAAATTGCCCCAAAATAGACTTCCTGGAATGAAAATCTTTTTTTTTTCCCAGAAAGAAATGATCCCCCCCTAAAAAACACTTATTTTTGTAGTAATAGCAAAACCATCAAGAAGAAATGATTTGAAAATACATAAAAAAAAAAAGAAAGAAATCTGTGAAAAATGCACAAAAAAGCAAAGTACAAAAAAATCCCTGAAATGAATTCTAAAAAAGATATCAAAAAATAGATTATAATTTCTTAAAGGATTACGAAAAAAAAAAATTTAAGAAAGAGAAAAGTTAAGAGGGGGAAAAAAGATTTTGAAATTTATTTGTATTTTATTATAACATTTAATTTAAAAAATTAAAATTACACAATAAAAATAAGCAAAAATCTAGAAGGAATCACCTTTTTTTTGTAAATTTATTTTTATTTTTTATTTACAAATCCTGAGCTGAAGCAGCTCTTTGGTTCGTCAGCCGTTTCACCGTTTCCCCCCTGCTCTCGGATGGACGCCCGCGACTTTGCATGCCCTTGTCTTTGTTCACGTGTGTGAGTGTGTGTGTGTGTGAGTGTGTGTGTGTGTTCTCACATCTCATATGATCACTGTTTTTTTAATTCTCCACCCTGCAGGTCATGGAAGGGTTAATAACAGAAGCTGTGAACAAAAAAAAAATCTTTTTTCTCCTCCATTGTTTTTTTTTTTCCGGTGGTCGCGGCGTTTAGCACGCCGACCTGCTGACGAGGAGTTTGGCTTCGCCGGCGCCGTGATGTCAAAAAGAAGGACCGGTCGGAACCTCCTCCGTTTTTTTTTTTTTTTTTTTTTTTTTTAGTAAACTTTCATTTCCGACGCTCTTGCTCGAGAAAGCATTTGCTTGCCTGCGGGGTTTTCGGTGCACGCGGGGCGGAGGAAGTGGCGTCCGGCCAGCGAAGCCGGCCATTGTCCGGCCGTAATGCCCCTTCATTCACCGGCCCGCCGTCGGCCCGGCGACCTGACAGCTTCTAATCTCCTCTTTATCCCGAAGCTTTGCTCAGCACTTTGCCGGCTCATTGAAAAAAAAAAAAAAAAAACTTGGCCGCGGAGAGCGGCGTGGCGGGAAAAACCAGGCGTTCCAGGACCGTCTGGTCGCCGTGGCGTCGCCAGAGGGTTCCCCGCGGGAGCTAAGCTACATTTAAAAAAGGTTGTTTACAAGTCTGTGCGCACAGACGGACCAGGTGTTAGCTTAGCATCAGATTGTATGGCTACAGATAGGGAATGCTCAGCTTAGCATCAGACTGTATGGCTACAGATAGGGAATGCTACGCTTAGCATCAGAGTGTATGGCTACAGTTAAGGAATGCTAACCTTAGCATCAGACTATATGGATACAGATAGGGAATGCTCAGCTCAGCATCAGACTGTCTGGCTACAGATAGGGAATGCTAAGCTTAGCATCAGACTGTATGGCTTCAGATAGGGAATGCTAAGCCTTGCGTCAGACTGTATGGCTACACATAGGGAATGCTGAGCTTAGCATCAGACTGTATGGCTACATATAGGGAATGCTAAGCTTAGCATCAGACTGTATGGCTACAGATAGGGAATGCTTAGCTTAGCATCAGACTGTATGGCTACAGATAGGGAATGCTAAGCTTAGCATCAGATTATATGGCTACAGACAGGAAATCCTAAGCTTAGCATCAGACTGTATGGCTACAGATAGGGAATGCTAAGTACCCCACGTTAGCACACCAATGGCATTGCTGGGCCTAATGTTACCGTGCTATCACACGTTAGCTCTGGGAATCCCCAAAGTTGTCTTGAGGCGTGTGTGTGTGTGTGTGTGTGTGTGTGTGTGTGTGTGTGCGGCGTGATGGTCGCAACAGTGAAGGAAAACCCGGCGCCTGGGAGGCGGAAGGAAGTTTTCAAAGATCTTCTCCAGAGTCCCAGTTTGTGGAGAAGGACAGTGGAGCCTCTTCTTCTGGCCTCCTGCCTCGGGGAGCCCAGCGCTCGCTAACCTTCTGATTCACCGACGGCAGCCGCTGATCAGATGCTGCTCAGCTGGTTTCAAGCTCCCGTGTTCTTCACGTTCTCCTGCCAGGGTTCTCTAGGTTCTCCAAGTTCTCCAGCCTGGGTTCAGGTTCATCGAACACATAGCTGTGAATGAGAAGCACAGCAGTTGGATTTGATTGTTGTGGTTGGGAGGAGGTTAAGCCCCGCCTCTGGTGGTGTTTGGCCCCGCCTCTCACAGATAAGCCCCGCCTCTAGCTGTGATTGGCTCCGCCCCTTCCTCGATGACTTTCTCGTCGATCTCCTGGTTTTTGAACGTCTTTGAACGTCTCATCTGATGGAGGTCGGCATTTAGATCTGCTTCAGAGGTTTTCCTCTCATAGTCCTGATCCCGGCAAGACCAGGACCAGGTCCTGGACCGAAGAGACCGGGATGAAGAGGGCGAGGAGCACAAGAAGATGAAGAGGATGAAAAAGCTGCTCTTTCTACTGGAGGATTTGGAGAAAGTGACTGGCGGGTAATTAGTTCTCTTCTGCTGACAGGACTACAAATATGGAGGAGGAGGGGAGGAGAAGAAGAAGGAGAGGAGGAAGAGGGGAGGGGATGGAGGAGAAAATGAACATCATTAGACAGGAAGTGGAGGAGAGCGAGAAGAGGAAGAGAGGATGGACTCCTCGCCGTGAAACAGGAAGCAGTGACACATGAAATATGAGACAGGCTAACTATTTATAGCTCTGCGGGAGAGAGTGGTCACATGACCCGCCTCTTCCTCCTCGCCGTCTGTCCACAGGCCACGCCCCCCCCCGTGTCGCCCCCGGCGATTGGTTCCCTCCCCCCGACAAGGAGGAAGTGAGGAAGCGGCGAAAGGCGGGGTCACATGACCTCCACAACAACGCCGGCCTTTGTTAGCCTGCCAATGGTTTGTAGCCTGTTAGCGGCTAAAAATACACCGCTAACGGCGGATGACAAAGTGGGCGCACACACACACTCACTCACACACACACGCCGAAGTGCACGTGTGTGTTTTCATTCAGTCCGGTTATGTAACCGCGCAGGAAAAGGAAAAAAGGCTAAGCTAACCCCAGGCGAGTTTAAGGTCGCCTCCCAAGATAGTTTCATCTTGGTTTTTTGGGGGATTCTGGGTAGTTTCCCCAGCGGCTCCGGGCGATTCATCTGGGAAATTCAGAAAACATCACATCCCTGCGGCTAATGTCGCTAATGCTGCTGTTTTTAAAGCTGCGGCGCCGGCTAGCCGTCGTTCCGCTGAGGACGCGGTCATGTGTTTGGCGCCTGACAGTGAGGCGTATGGATGGAGTATTAACCCTTTTAGCATCTCGCGAGCATGTTAGCATGTTAGCCCCCAAGACGAACGCCCTTTTCTTGTAGTTAGCCATAGCCGCCGTAGCACTGAATTCGCCAGTTGGTTGACTCATCCAATGTCGCTAATGCTGTTGTTTTTAAAGCTGCCGCGCCGGCTAGCTGTCGATCCGCTGAGGACGCGGTCATGTGTTTGGCACCTGACAGTGAGGCGTATGGATGGAGTATTAACCCTATAGCATCTCGCTAGCATGTTAGCATGTTAGCCCCCAAGACGAATGCCCTTTTCTTATAGTTAGCCGTAGTCGCCGTAGCACTGAATTCGCCGGTTGGTTGACTCATCCAGGGCGCTCAGTTGTCACGGAGATGTTTCACTCACGTGACAACAAGCTACCCATCATCCAACGCTTCCCGTTAGCTTCGTGCTAACCCGCCGCCACCTCCACCGACGGCCTCGGATCGAATTGCTTTCCACTTCCTGTTAGCGAAACCTGTTAGCCGGAACTTGGAAACGGAGGCCTTCTGTCCTCCTTCCTCCCTTCCTCCTCCCTCAGGAGGAAAGGGATGAAGGAGCGCCGGGTTATTTCATCCGTAATTCTTCTGGCAGAGCGTCCCGTTGAGCGCCATCACACCGCATGAAACATTTAGCAACTCTGAATTAGCCCCGCCACCCCTTCTGTCCTGGGTGTTTTAATTTTCTCTTGTGTGTGTGTGTGTGCCTACGTGCTTGTGTGCGCGCATCTGTGTGTGTGTGTGTGTGTGCGTGTGTTTGTGTGTGTGTGTGTTGGTCTCAAACACAGGCCTCTTGAGTGGATGCTGTTAGCATACAAAGCTAACCAGTGATCTGCTGGTGAAGGTATTCTCATTTGTTTGTGGTATGTAGGTGGATTCACGTTTGTGTGTGTGCGTGCGTGTGTGTGTGTGTGTGTGTGTGTGTGTGTGTGTGTGTGTGTGTGTGTGTGTGTGTGTGTGTGTGTGTCTTGGTCCCATTTTCAGGCCTCTTGAGTCCAGACACTGTTAGCATCCAAAGCTGACCAGCCGTCCGCTCATGAAGTTATTCTCCATTCTTTGTTCTATGTAGGTGGATGCACGTGTGTGCGTGTGTGTGTGTGTGTGTGTGTGTGTGTTTGTGTGTGTGTGTGTGTTGGTCTCAAACACAGGCCTCTTGAGTGGATGCTGTTAACATCCAAAGCTAACCAGTGCTCAGCTCGTGAAGGTATTCTCATTTGTGGTATGTAGGTGGATTCACGTGTGTGTGTGCGTGTGTGTGTGTGCGCGTGTGGGTGTGTCTGTGTGTGTGTGCGTGTGTGTGTGTGCGCGTGTGGGTGTGTGTGTGTGTGTGTCTCATTCACAGGTCTCTTAAGTCCAGACACTTTTAGCATCCAATGCTAACTAGCCATCCGCTCATGAAGGTATTATTCTCCTTTCTTTGTTCTATTTAGGTGGATGCACGTGTGTGTGTGTGTTTGTGTGTGTGTGTGCACGTGCGTGTGGGCATGTGTGTGTTGGTATCCAACACAGGCCACTTGAGTGGACGCTGTTAGCATACAAAGCTAACCAGCTGTCGGCTTGTGAAGGTATTCTCCTTCCTTTGTGCATTGTGGGTGGATGCACGTGTTTGTGTGTGTGTGTGTGTGTGTGTGTGTGTGTGTGAACCCTGAACCCGGTCCAATTTCCTATTGAGCGTGGGTGTGTGTGGTGTGGCTTTCTGGACCCTCTGTGTGTGTGTTTGTATTGAGTTGTTTCCATCAATAGGGGGACATTAGCAGTGACCTGTGATGGCTGGAGGTCACATGATGCAGACCTCCTCGCCCCCCCCACGCCCCGACAACACGCTTTTATTTTGAAAGATCGAAAAACTCAGAATTTAATCTCAGACTATTAATCCAAACAAGAGTTTTCCCCGGGGGGACAGAAGCAGATCAGATATTCAATCCTGGAAAATAATCCAGAAATGGATTTGAAAGACATTTGAAAACAAAATGTAACACAAAAGTGAAGGGATTTGGATATTTGAAACGGAAACAAACAGGAAATTCATTAAAATTCAGTGCAGGGATTTCTCAGGACTGGGACTAGACTGGGACCAGACTGGGGACTTGAATTGGGACCAGACTGGGGACTTGGCTCGACTTGGACTTGGACGAAGTCCGGGACTTGAACCGGGAATTTGTGAGGAGACCTGGACTGGGACTAGACCGGGGACTGCGCTCGACTCAGACTTGAACTTGGACTAGACTGGGACTAGAGTCCGACTCGGACTCGGACTAGACTGGGACTGGGACTAGATTGGGGATTGGGTTTGACTCTGACATGGACTTGGACTAGACTGGGACTAGACTTGAACGGGGACTAGACTCAGACTCGGATTATAAATGTATTTAAACTAGCTAGCTCGGTATCTTGATTTACATATTTTCATATATTTTTTACGGCTGCAGGACATTTCCTTAAATATTGGAGAGGAATTCCATGGGGAAAAAACCGAACAAGAAAATTTAAAAATAAATAAGCAAGATAAAATGTCTTGAAACGTCTTTCATCAAGTTTTCCTGAAAAAAAAGAAATAGCCGTTGCTATGGTTACTCCCTTAGCCTCTCTATCTATCTCTTTTCTTAAAATGACCTATTTATGAAGCTAGTCATTGTTTATTTTTTCAATATATTGTATATTCTCTGATATATTCATGATGGTTAATTAATCCCTTTTGACAATTTTTAGTTTTATACGTTTGTTTTTAATTTAATAAGAATTAAATCATTTATTATTATTTAAAAGCAATTTATGGCTAATTTTGAGCCAAAATCTTGTCAATTTTGAAATGAATCGCTGGTCGTTTCCCGTTCGTTCTAAACCCGATTGAGATTTCCGAGCTGTTTTTCAAACGAATATGTAACACACACACACACACACACACACACACACACACACACACACACACACACACAGAGCGTTCTCATCTTCCCCGACCTCAGTGGCAAACGCACAAACCCCGGACACAAATATGAACCGACACACACAGGGGTGTAATTGTGTGTGTGTGCGCGCCTGTGTGTGTGTGTGTGTGTGTGTGTGTGTGTGTTTGAGCCCCCGCTTGGTCCCGCGTTTGCGTGAAAGCGATAGAACCGAAGATTAAGAGGGAAAATGCGCGGGAAGAGCAAGGGAGGAAATTAACTTGGGGATTTATTTCTGCTTCAGTTCCGTGTTTGGAAAATGAGGAAACAAATAAAAGGATCCGCCTGGGACTTCGGCGGAGCTCGGAGGGCCTGTAATAAGATCCCCCCGCTGAAAAAAACAGGAATAAAAAAATAAGATAAACAAGGCGAACACTAACTGGATGATGGAGGGAGCGTCGGGGAAACACGGCGTCCGCCCGATCCGGGGCCTCCGGTGGCTCCAAAACCATAAATAAAAGCCTAATCTGCATTTCGATCGTTAGCAGAGGATGTTAATCCCGAGCGGCGAGAAGCCGGTGTTTTTTTTTTGTTGCTTACATTCTGATACGTGGGTGAAATAACGCGGTAATAATCACATATCAGACACGACATCGCGTCGGCGACAGTCGCCGAAATGCCCGGGGAATGAAAAATCCCTGCGACGTAATCTCACAATCCAGAACCATCTAAGAGCGAAGAAGGCGGACTGCAATCAGAAAGTCAGATTATGGAAATATAATACAGTATATAATCATATAGCATGACGATTTAATATTTCAGATGATAAAAATAGCTCCTCTCCTCTTTGGCGCCCCCTAGAGGCCGCCAGCGTCATTACACCATTAGAAATCCGAGTTTATCATAATGAATGAAAATGAATTATTTTATTTTTTGCCGGCGTCCTCGTGTTTACGCACACATTATTGTAAATTATTATATCATTTGCCAATTTAGTGTTATTTTATTATTATTTTATTTATTATGTTATTTTTATAAAAACAATGGCTGTTCAGCATCCCTCTTTGGCACCCCCTAGAGGCCGCCTGTGTCACTACATCAGGAGTTTATAGCTTTATTTGGTAATTGTTTTGTTTTCTCCCAGTGTCATTGTGTTCATACACACACACACACACACACACAAAATATTGTATATTATCATACCATTTGACAATTTAATATGTCAGTTTTGCTGACAAGCCTTTTTCGGTAACCGTTAGCAACCCGAGTCTATCAAACGGGTCGGTTTATTTTCTACCGGCGTCCTCGTGTTCACACACAAAAACACAAACACATGCAGATTGGTGTTTGCTTTGTCTCCTCAGCCAGGCGCACTCGTGTGTGTGTGTGTATGTGTGTGTGTGTGTTTGGGATTGGCGCGGGTGTTTGCTAGCTTGTTTGCTTGTTGCCTGCATGTACAGTAAGCATGAATCATAATTGCAAGATACTGATCGACCTTTCACACGTGTGTGTGTGCGTGCACGCCTGATTGCATGTGTGTGTGTGTGTGTGTGAGTGCTCGGAGACCATCACCCCCTTGCTGGCATCACTAATTAAAACAGCAGATTAGGATCACAGGGAAATGCAGCTAATTGAATTCACTGCTGGCTGTTTATTTTGGCCTGTGTGAAGTCTAAATTTAGGACAATTAAAAGGCAACCTTCAGCAACGCACTCATGAAATCACCCAGAAGAGCCGAGCGTCCAAACGTCGTCCCGTCGTCGCGCCCCCCTTTCGCAAGACGCCACTTTGTTGCGCGCCTCTGCTAGCACGCCTCTGCTAGCACGCCTCTGCTAGCACGCCTCTGCTAGCGCGCTACTTCCTGTGTTTGCGAGCCTCGTCTTCTCGTGTCGGTGCGATGGACCTGCAGAGGGCGATTCAAAAGAGCATGGGAGCTTTTTAAAATGTATTTTAAAACAACAAAAACCCTCCTCATCAGTTTTAGGAAATTTGGGGATATATATATATATACATATATATGTGTGTGTGTGTGTGTGTGTGTGTGTGTGTGTGTGTGTAATATGTTTTAAGTTCTGCTTAATTCATCATAATAATACTGTCTGAATTCAGAGATTCTCATTATCATTTGTATTGTTTTTATTATTATATTATTATTATTATACTATTATTATGAGTAATAGCAATATAATTAGCATTATCCACATTATTATTATTATTATTATATTATTATGTTTAATAGCAATATATTAGTATTATCAGCAATATTATTAGTATTACATTATTATTATTATGATCAATAGCAATATAATTAGTATTGTCAGCAATATTATTATTATTATTATTACTATTATTACCACTACTTTTATTTCTATTATTAATATTAATATTGCCATAGTTGTTGCATTGTTATATTCTTACTATTACTGTTTTTGGTATTTGTGAATTTCTATTATTCTAGTTATTTTTTATTATGATTTCTATTATTTCAGTACCATTAGTCATAGTAGTGGTATTAGCATTGCTATTATCTTAATATTATTATATCAACCTAATTCTTCTAATTATTAATATTACAATTTCGATTATTCCTTTTAACTATTACTTTTATTCATATACATATTGATATTGTCATAGTTATTGTGTTAGTATTATCATCACTATACCTTTTGTTATTGTACCTGTCATTTATCATCATTATTGTGTACTGCTGCTATTGTTGTTATTATTATCAACTTATTGGTATGAATATATTTTGTAATTATTTTGAGATCAGTGTTTTGGGGGGGGGGGAGAAAGTATTTCCTTAAATCCAGTGTCATATCTATGTTCAAGAAGAAAATCATTTTTCTAAGCCTTTGAATAAATGAGTCCACAAGCATTTAAATAACAAAAATAATAATAACAGAAACAAAAGGGAGAACTTTGGTCGAAACCCGCCAAGGCGTCTGGTAAAGCCTCTCCTCCGGCCGAGGACGAGGAGAAGCAGCTGATTCACGCTAATGAGATCCCCCTTTCTTTCTTTTTTTTCTTTTTGGGTGGAATCCCCTCCCTGTGAGAAGGTTGCCTCGTCTTAAAACGGGGCCGGGGGCTGAATTCAAACAGGTCCGCTCGGGGTTTCAGCGTAAATCTGGCTTCCTCCGTCAGCTAATATTTTCTTTATAATTAGCAGAGTGAGTTTTCTTAAACCGCGGCAAGTCGGGGGAATTTGCATTTCCCGGAGAAAACCGGCGGCGGTGATGAAGGGCCGCCTGGCGGGCAGGAAGCCGCGATGTTCTCGACGAAAAGTCCCACATAATCCCGACGCAGGTCCGAAGACGCTTGACAAAGGGACCCTTTCACAAAGATATCGCGTTAAAGTCTTCGTTCGCAAAGATCCGACTCACCCAGAGTCCAAATTAACGGCTCTGTTTATGAGATTTATTTTTAAAAAGGTCCTTATTTGATAGTCCAGATTAATCCAGATGGTTTCCGTCGTAAAGGTCCTGTTTCAATTAATCATTTCCATTAAAAAAAAAAGTCCAAGTGAAGTTATTTGAATAAAAATCCAGATTAACTAATTTCCTTGATAAAACTCGAGATGAACTTATTTTCTTGATAATGATCCTGAGACACTAATTTCACAAATGAAAGTCCAAATTAATATTTTTCTGAGTAAAAGTCCAGATTGACTAATTTTCTTGATAAAACTCGAGATTCACTAATTTTCTGGATAATGATCCTGAGTAAGTAGTTTCACAAATGAAAGTCCAAATGAATTATTTTTCTGATTAAAAATCCAGATTAACTAATTTCCTAAATAAAAATACAGATTAACTCATTTCCTTGATAAAAGTCCAGATTAACAAATTTTCTTGATAATGGCCCTGAGTAACCAATTTCACAAATGAAAGTCCAAATTAATTAATATCCGTAGCAGAAGTCCAGATGACTAAATTTCTTCGATAAAAGTTTGGATTCAATCATTTCCTCAGATGAGAGTCCAGATTAAGTAATTTCCATCATAGATATCCAGATTAAGACATTTTCTGATTGATTGTCCAGATTAACTAATTGCCTTGAAAAAATTCAGATTGACTCATTCGGTTTAATAAAGAACAGATGAACTAGTCTAGATCAATTTATTTCTTCAATTAAAGTCAAGATTATGCTATTTAAAGTCCAAATTAACTCATTTGTTTTGTAAAAACCAGATTAATTGATTTCCCATATAATAATCCTGATTGACAAATTTCACCGTAGAAATCCAGATTTACTAATTTATTTAAAACAGTCCAGATTAATTGTTATCAGTGATAAAAATCCAGATTAAGTCATTTCCTTTATCAAAATTTCAGATTATCTCATATCCTCACCAGAAGTCGAGTCATTTCCTGAATAAAACCCCAGACAGGGTTATTTCCATAATGAAGTCCAGATTCACTCATTACCTCATTAAAAGTCCAGATTGATGAAGATCCTGAATAAAAGGCCAGGATTTCAAATAAAGACTTAATTTAGCAAGATGCTAAATGAAGCTCTTAATTGTCCGAGACACTTAACGAAGGGCCCCGTTCCCTGAGATTACAACTAAAAGTCCTAATTAATCCAGACACTTGACAAACGACCCGATTCACTGGGATTCCAAATGAAGGGTTTTGTCTGCAGCGTCCTTATTACAAGTCGAGGTTAACTTTGTAAGAGTCAAGATTAACTCACATCTTTTATACAAGTCAGGATTAACTAATGCCCTCCATAAACGTCCCGATTGATCGGGTTTCCCCTCCGACCGCCTGACGGCCCTTAATTTACAAAGACACTCGACAAAATGTGGATTCACTAAGAGTCCGAATCAAAGTCCCTGATTGGCCGAAGTCCTTCACGAGCGCCGGCGTGCACTTAGCTTCTTATCAAGTGTAATGACGTGATAATTATAGCCCAGGAGGATTATAAACAGCGCTTCGGGCTGGGATTTGCACCGTTCTGAAAGGCCAGGGGAAAATCAGGAAGCATGATTTATTTCATTTCATTTCATTTTATTGTATTTTATTTTATTATTATTTTATTTTTCTATCAATTTCTTTTATAATAATTTTTTCGTTATTATTTTATTCTATATTATCGTTTTATTCTATGTTACTGTTTTACTGTATTGTTTTATTTTATTTCGTTTTATTGTATTTCATTATATTTTATTATTATTTAATTTTATTTTACTTTATTATTATTTTATCTTTTTCAATTTTATTTAACTCTATTATGATTTTATTTTATTTTATTCTACAATTTTATTTTTATTATCATTTTATTTTATTTTATTTTATTTTACGGTTATTTTTTATTATTATTTTATTTTATAGTATTATTTTATTTTCTTGTGATCATTTTATTTTACGGTTATTTTTGTATTATTATTATTATTTTAAATTATTTTTTATATATATAATTTTTTTATGATTATTTTATTTCTCTCCATATTATTATTGTATTTTATTTTATTTTACCTTATAAGTATATTATTTTATTTTTTTTTATTTAATTTTTGTTTGATTTAATTTAATTTTATTTTATCTTATTTTATTTTAAGGTATTATTATCATTATCATTATCTTAGTTTGATTTATATATTTAGGTTTTTTTGTTGTTTTATTTCACCATTCAATGCTGCCCCCCTGTTGCCCCTCGGGGACAAAAAAAAAAAAATGTGAATTTTTTCTGAACCGACCCGTGGACGGATGAGCTTTTAAGCCTCAAACTAGAACAAATGAAAGCGGCGGCGGCGGCGGCGGCGGCGGTTGGGGGCGGGGCCAGATCTGGCGAGATTTTTTTTTTTTTTCCCGATGGTTTTAGCAGCTTTGTATTGTGAATGCTTTGAATAACACTTTTTTTGTTTATTAAATCCCACAACAGATGATTTCCGTTAATATGTGGACCAATTACAAATGGCCGCCGCGGAGGAGAGGTGGATTTATGGCGCCCGTTCGCCTTCGACGGCAGAATTCCTCCCGTGTGTGCGGATCAAAACTGTTTCTGGGATTAAATTAACGTCGGCAGATGATTTAGCAAATTAGTTTTTATGGTTTGAAGGGCGCGAGCAGAGCCAGCCTGCTGTGATTGGATCCTTCACCTGTCAATCATCTGGGAGGCGGGGCTTGCAGGAGAGGGGCGGGGCTGAGAAGAGCACTGCAGCAAGTTTTAATGAGACACACACATACACACACACTCACACACACAGACGCACAAGCACACATCAGGTAGAGACATGAACACACCCTGCTGATTTATGTACACACACACACACACACACATACACACACAAAACACGTTTGTGTGCACATACACACACACACACACTAATATGCAAACACTCATGCATTTCAGTTTTTAGGGCACACAAACAGACACACACTCACTTGCATATATAAACACATTAACAGTCACACACACACACACACACACACACACACACACACACTCACACACGCGCTCACGCTCAGGAACATCAACACACAATGCATGCAAGCACATGAACAAAAGACATTGACGCTAGTGTGCGCGCACACACACACACACATATGCAAACACACACTTCTATACCCTGATGCATTCAAGCAGACGCACACACACGATCACACATTCCGGTTCACAAACACACACGCGCACACACACACACACACACACACACACACAGGTACATCAGCACATAAAGCATGCAAGCGAATGAACACAAGACATGTCGGCAGTCACATGCACACACACAAAAACACTTTTGCATGCACACACACACACACACCCACACACACACACAGGCACATCCAAGTATAGACACAACCACACCCTGATTATTTACATACACACACAACCATAAACATCACCATGGAAATGCAGACAAACATACAAGAACACACACACACACACACACACACTCATGCATTGAAACATGCACACACACACATGCACACGCACACACACGAACACAAACAAAAGTGAATGCGCATAGGGTCACGACGCATGCAAACACACACACATAGCCATGTATATGTACATGCTTGCTCACACAACAACACACACACATTGTGGATGTATGTGTTGCCGCGGCAACAGCAGAGATTACTGCTTTGACAGGCAGGTCACCCCCCTGCATTACTGCACAGAAATATGGGCCTAAAAAGCCAAGATTACCGTAGAGTGAAATAAAGCCTTTAGTCCTAATCCACGCTCAACGTCTGGTGAGCGGCCCACCGTTGGCCGCCGCCGCCGCCGCCCGCTAATGGCCGCCGCCGCCGCCGCCGCCGCTCGCTTGCCGCCCGTCGTTGCCGAAAGCTGCTTTGCGCTGGTCCATCCGCCGGCTTGACCTATATCTGGCTGCCCGCCGCGCTGGCTGGCAAAACAAAAACAAACAACCCCCCTCCCCCTACCACACACACACACACACACACACACGGGTATCCATCGGTAAACGATCACTTATCAATCATCTTTTCCGATCACTCCCTTCGATCCTGCAGGTTTGGTGCTGCAGCATCACAATAAGATCATATTATCTCGTGATATATTGATAATATTATAAAAATCATATATTTTATATATTAAAGATATTATAAATATACATGTTACATATTATAGATAATAATTTTATATCATATTGTATTCAATACATTTTTTATACATGTATAGGTATATTATATACTATATATAGTATATATATATATTCTATATAATGATTCTATATTAAGCTAACTCTTAGCAACATTGCTGCAGATGTTCTTCTCTGGCTGATCCTTGAGAGGATCAATGCTCCGCGTCGTCTCTTGACGATGAATTGATCAAATCGATCGATCGGCTGATCGGGTGCTGATTTTCATGCAGGTTATTTTAACATTCTTTCTGTTTTTATGGATGAATTGATAGGAAGAGAGCAGCAGACGAAGGGAAGGGGGGTTGCGGACGGAAATGGGGGGATGGAAGGCGGGTTCTAGGGGGTCCTGGGGGGTCCTGGGGGGTCCTGGGGGTCCCCAGTTGCTTTGTGGTGTAGCAGGTCTGGATCCGACCCCCCCCCTCCACCTCTCCCGGTCCTCGCAGTCCACCGTCCTCCTGCAGAAATGCGCTGAGATACCAAGAAATAGGTCAAGTGTGGAAGAGCAGGCTGCAGGAGAGTGTGTGTGTGTGTGTGGTGTGTGCGTGTGTGTGTGTGTGTGTGTGTGTGTGTGTGTGTGTGGGGGGATCTATGGAGGTACAAGGGGGGGCGGCCATATTGGCAGCCCCTCAGTGACTCCCCTCTTTTAACTTCCACCTTCTTCTCGCTCATCCTTACTTTATTTTTCACTTCACACTTGGCTGCTGCTGACGATGACTAGCTATGTGTGTGTGTGTGTGTGTGTGTGTGCATGTGTGTGTTTTTGCATATACGTGCGCATGTGCACGCGCAAAGCTGGCTGATGCAGCCGTTGCGGCAGCTCGGTGATGCTTCAGGATTACACGGTGACATGAGAAGCCCGTGTCCTCCTACGCCTGGTCAGATGACACATGGCATCCAGGGAACGAGTGTGTGTGTGTGTGTGTGTGTGTGCATGTGTGTGAGTGCACGCAGGAGTTTCTCTCATGCTAGAACTCTGACATTTGGTGTTAGATAATCAAATGCTGGCATCTTTCTGGGGAGTACACCGTGCACGTACACATAGTACACAGTGTGTACACAGAACGCAGTACTACTGCGTATTATGTACTTTGTACACAGAACAGTGAGGTTACACAACTACATCTACTGCTTTTTTGCATTTGTTACATTTATATTAGCTTAGCTTAGCTTTGCTCGAGCTTAAATATTGCATTTTCCCATCCAAGCCTGGATTTCACTTTATTTTAAAAATCGCTGCTTCGGGCAAGAAAGACATTTCAGGAGGAGGAGGAGGAAGGAGAGGAAGAAGAAGAAGGAGAGGAGGTGGAGGAGGAAGATGTGACACCACCTGGGTTGTTTTGGTTGTTGATGGAAAAAAAGAAAAGGGAAAAAAAGAAAAGGGAAAAAAAGAAAAGGGAAAAAATAAGAAAGCGGTCACCCTGAATAACTCCATCATGTTAGCTGTGTGTGTGTGTGTGACAACCCTTCAACCCAAACCGAGTGGTGTGTGTGTGTGTGTGTTTGTGTG
>NC_141308.1:12410000-12430000 GCF_037954325.1 Fistularia commersonii
CAGTGGAGATGTGGGGGGCGTCGCTAATAGTTAGCATGCCCCTTTTTGACCGGCTTGAGAAGTCCAGTGCTAAGGGCGCTAAAGACGCTAATCAACGTTACACCCTCATAAGGGTGGAGCCTCATGTCCGACATCCACAAACATTTCCTGTTTATGTTTTTGTGGAACTAGCAGATAAGTAGCCAAAAGCAGCAAATGTTAGCATGTCCCTTTTTGACCGGCCGGAGAAGTCCAGTGCTAAAGCGCTAAAGAGCTAAAGAGTCTAATCATTGTTACACCCACATAGAGGTGGAGCCTGATGTCCAACATCTGCGCTCATGTCCTGTTAATGTTTTCATAGAGCTAGCGGACAAGTAGCCAAAAGCAGCAAATTATAGCATGCCCCTTTTTGACCGGCTGGACAAGTCAAGTGCTAAAGCGCTAAAGACGCTAATCAATGTTACACCCATATAGAGGTGGAGCCTGATGTCTGACATCTTCGCTCATTTCCTGTTAATGTTTTTATAGAGCTAGCGGGCACGTAGCCAAAAGCAGCAAATATTAGCATGTCCCTTTTTGACCGACTGGAGAAATCCAGTGCTAAAGCGCTAAAGACGCTAATCAATGTCACATCCGCATAGAGGCGAAGAGTCATGTTCGACATCTGCGCTCATTTCCTATTTATGTTTTTGTGGTGCTAGTTGACGCATAGCCAAAAGTAGCAAATGTTAGCATGTCCCTTTTTGACCGGCTGGAGAAGTCCAGTGCTAAAGTGCTAAAGAGGCTAATCAATGTTACACCCACATAAATGTGGAGCCTGATGTCCGACATCTGCGGTCATTTCCTGTTAATGTTTTCATGGAGCGAGCGGACATGTAGCAAAAAGCAGCAAATATTAGCATGTCTCTTTATGACATGCGGCCTGGAGAAGTCCAGTGCTAGCATGCTTAAATTGCTAATCAATGTCACAACCACATAGTGGCGTAGATTCATGTCCAACATCTGCGCTCATTTCCTATTTATGTTATTGTGGAGCTAGTTGACACATCGCCAAAAGAAGCAAATGTTAGCATGCCCCTTTTTGACCGGTTAGAGAAGTCCAGCGCTAAAGGCGCTAATCAATATTACACCCACATAGGGGTGGAGCCTCATGTCTGACATCCGCGCTCATTTCCTGTTTGTGTTTTCATGGAGCTAGCATGCGCATAGCCGAAAGCAGCAAATGTTAGCATGTCCCTTTTTGACCGGCTAGAGAAATCCAGTGCTAAAGCGCTAAAGGCGCTAATCAATATTACATCCGCATGGAGGTGGAGCCTGATATCCGACATCCGCGCTCATTTCCTGTTTATGTTTCCATGGAGCTAGCGGATGCATAGCTAAAGCAGCTAATAGAGCCATCAGAGGGCGTTGTTGTTTGTACAAGTGAAAGAACAGAGAAGAAGAAGGTAACGTGACATCAGTTCGCCGCCAGTTCTGTATTTGTGAACCCTGCAGCGCCCTCTAGTGGCCGTGTTGTGTAACAACCATGGCGACACGGGGACATTTTCAGAGGTTTCGAGGTAGATCTTAAGAGGTTAAAGGTCGCGAGTTGATCGTCCGGCAGCGGCCAAACGGGTTCTCAAACTTTCTGTTTTTGATTTAACCCGTGTCGCCGGGCAGGGGGCGCCTCAGCGGCGGGACCGAAGCCTCTCCCCGGGCCGAGAACTTTCATTTCCTGTCCTTAGATCAGCTCCCGCCTTATCGCTCAGGGCTGCGATAGAAAACCTTCCTTTATTTTTTCATTTTTAATTGACTCCTCCGCGTTCCTGGCGCGCCTTCAAAAAAAAAAAAAAAACCCAGCTCCCGCCGTTCCTTGTTCACCGGCCAGCCGTTTTTTTTGGCCGCCGCGTTCAGGCCGCGCAGACTGTTTGCTCCCGGGCGGCTGGAGGAAGAACGAAGGGAAATGTGTTCATAGACACACACACACACACACACGTGGCTTCCATTCACCCGGCTTCACGACGCCAAGGTCGTGGCACCACAATGGGCTTCTCGTGAAAGGATACACACTCCTGCCTTGGGGTTTGGGGGGGTCCGGGGTACCCCGATTTTTCTTTCCGCTGTTTATTTCAACGCCCACGAGATTGATCGGACGTTTAGCGTCGTATTTATCGCACCTGTCAGCTTTTGCCTCGCTGTCGTCCATCACGGCTGCCGTCAACACGTCTACAGACTGTGTATGTGTGTGTGTGTGTGTGTGTGTGTGTGTGTGTGTGGGCGCAATTGCCGGACGTTAAAATAGTTTCACACCTATTGGATTGAAATGAAAGAAACGTTTTGTCCGTGAACGGCGGCTAAAGCTCGACCCCCGACGGGCTGCGGCTCATAAACGCACAATCCCTATCCGTCGCCATGGCGATAACCTGGGTTTGAGCACAGTCTTGGGTTTCACTTCAGATTATCAGATAAAAAGAAATCAGGGACTTACTTGGATTGCAGGGCAATATACATGTATCATATATACAAATATATGTTATATTTATATACTGAATATATATGCAATATATCCTGTAAACAAATATACAATACATATACAGTATATGCTGTGTTTATAGTAGTATATATATTGTAAACAGTGAATATACAGTGCTCAATAAAATAAAGGGAACACTAAAATAACACATACTAAATGTGGATGAATGACATATTCTTATTAAATACTTTGTTTTTTACATAGTTGAATGTGCTGACAACAAAACCACACAAATATGATCGAAGGAAATCAAATGTATGAACAGTGTGTGAGTGTGTCACACTCAAATGAAAGTGTAAAAACACACTATAGGCTGATCCAACTTAAGTGATACAATAAAGATATAAGAATAAGAATATGACTTATAATATATATATATAATGGAGTTACATTGTGTTGTTGGAGAGTTCCCTTTATTTTTTTGAGCAGTATTTATACATTATATGCTGTATATATACTGTGTATATATGTTGCAATTAGAGAATATATATATATAGTATATGCTGTAAACACACTGAATATACATATATATATATATAGTATATACTGAATATATATTGTATATATGTATATTTTGTAAAACCTGAAGATATACACAAATTTTGCAACATATATATTGTATATACTGAATATATATTCAGTATACGCTGTACATACTGTGTGTACTAATGTATGGATACTATGTGCAGGACTGTCTCAGAAAATTAGAATATTGTAATAAAGTTCAATATCTTCTGTAATGCAATTACAAAAACAAAAATGTCATACATTCTGGATTGCACACCTTTTATTATTTTAATATTGCAGATTATGGCTTACATCTTAAGAAAACTCAAAAATCCTATCTTAAAATATTAGCATATCATGAAAAAGTCATTTTTGTTTTTTTTAATTGCATTGCAGAAGATAAAGAACTTTATCACAATATTCTAATTTTCTGAGACAATCCTGTATACTGTTTTAACACTCCCGAATGACAAACCAACAAACAAACAAACACAGAGTACGTCAAAGTAGCATCTGCCATCTTTGGCAGTCCTGCTGCGCGCTAACAGGCCCCGACGGCGCCGGAACACGAGAAACGTCACGCCGGCCGCTTCGCCCCGGACTTGACGGACGGGAGGCCGCAGAGGGAAAGAAAAGGCTGAAAGAAAAAAAAAACAATCAAAAGTGACTCTCCGGGCAGAGCTCGCCGTCTCCTGCTGCCTGGGATCGGCGGGGTAATTAGCGCCAAATCGCGCGAAACGCAGCGCGACTCTTCACTCTAATTGGCGTGCGGAAAAAAAAAAAAACCCCGCTCTCGGGTTCGACCCGCTACTGGCGTGGACCTGACGCCGCGGCGGTTCGGACCCGGGGTGATTTCTCCGCGCCGCTAATTAAACCCGCCTCCCGTTCGGCCGCCGCTGTCAGATATTGAAAGGGGCGCTAACGCTAACGACGCCGGTTGTCGCGCTTTTAATTGGTCCTGTAATTTGCATCCGACGCCGCTCACGCACCGGAGTACGCTTCACTCAGGGTGGCTGTTACGAGACCGCGGAGAAAAAGACGGGGTTCTTCTCCAGAACAATCCGCCCCGTGTCGCTAATTGTGCCGGCTTTTAATTGTTTTGTTTTCCTGCCGTGGCGGTGAGATGATAGCGGACGCTCCGGCGAGGCCGTCGGTCTTTAGCCGCCGCTCCCCGCCTCTGTTTAATAAGGATTAATTAAGATTTGTCCGGCGTTCGACGCCTCATTAAATCCCCCTCCAAAAGTTTAGATATTCATGAAGCGGTTTCGAAGTGCATCAAATATTGATTCATTTATCGAGACGATGGACAAACGCATGTGAAGAATCAGAGATTGTTTTTAGCCTCGTCGGCCTCTTCTGGTTGCTAACCTGCTATCGGCCTCACGAGGGAGCGAACCTTGTATGTCTCGGAATGACAGAGCGAACGGGCGATTGGCCGATTTTCGCAAAGATAAGCTCCGCCCCCTCTCTACCTTCCCCCCCGTCGCTCTAAGAGCAGGATAAGTGGAATAGATAATGAATGAATGAATGAATGTGAGTTCGGTACCGCCGCGTCGTGCGTCGCGGTGGCAGGAAATGGTCCTGTAAGTGACGTCGGCGGTGTCATTGTTTATTTAACCGCACATCAGCCTGGTGAAACCCGCTTTTACGGCCACTATTTTTATCAGGCATGAATAAAACAAGTGCCACTCTTGAGTTTGCGGCGGATTTGAAGGGAAAACGGGAAATAGTAGCGCCACGACGGGTGACGTTACTTTCCATCTCGCTCGCTCGCGTAGCCTAAATGCACTTCTCCTCTGGTATGGCGTTTTGATTGGTCACAGACGGGAACAAAGTTATCTGGGTTACCAAAGACCGGATTTTCCGATTCCTTTAAGGGATGACGAAGTGTTAGCATGTAGCATCAGGTTAGCTAGCTACTCAAGACCTAGCATATGCTAGCATTAGCGCCGATACTGACATACATGATGGAGAAGCCGTGCTAATTTCTGAAGTAAGACCGCGTTGTTTTTCATATTGTTCACGGTGACACAATGGTGGGTTACCACGGAAACAAGTACACGTCATCAAGGATGGCGAGCATTCTTTTCCTCACAACAACAACGTTGTGATGGCTCAACGCCAGACAATAAACGGATGAATGAATGAACGGATTATGTTCAAGGACCTCTGATTGGACGTCACTTTCTGCACGTGTAGCGGTTAGCTCGACACGCTAACGCCCTCTATTTGAGGTCCTGGTCAATATCCATCGCCTGCTTTCGTCTTCCTTTTTGTCGCAGCGGCTGGGATCCGACACGCCGCCGCCTCCCGGACAATTATACCTTCGCGGACCGTTTCTCTGTTTATCTAATAAGCGGTATTTGCTCTCCTCTCCAGGGTTATTAAACCGCAGGGGCCGCTCTCTTTAATTCATTCTGATGAAGTGGTGATGGTTCCCCTCTGCTTGTCAGCCCGATCAGACGGGACGCATCTTTATATCTTCCAGCTTTTTACAGAATCAGACGAAGCCCTGGGATTAATGCAAATGCCCCTAGTGGCCAAAAGGCGGAACTGCACGCATTATTTTCCATTTTAATTTCATATCGTCAATATTAATGTTCCTTATTTTCCCTTTTTTTTTGATGATTTTATCGACCCCGCCACCGATGCTAACGGCTGCGGAACGGTGATGTCCGACTGATTTTTCTTTTTTTTTTTTTCTTCTTTTTTTTGCTTCTAGTGTGCAGCTTTAAATAGAAATAGGACCCCCCCCCCCCCCCCCCCCTGCTACCACCTCCCGCTCCACCTCATCTGTAGATCTGTGCGATGCCCCAAATACAGGATGTGGGCTTCACTCTCCCTGCTGTGTTTGTATGCGACGCTCCGGCCCGTGCCCACGGCTAGCGAGGCCGCCGGGTGTTTTGGTGACCTCCGCCATCGCTCGGGTCTTTCACAAACCCCCTCCGTGGGACAAAAACCCTTAAACCTGATTCCACCTTCCTTCCTCTTCCCTCCATGAGCTCTATCCTCCCATCTCCCTCCCTCCTTTTTCCTCCTCGGCTCCCGGGGATTCGTCTCCTTCCCCGAATGGACGTCCCTAATCATTTTTTGGCCCGGAAAACAAAAGGCTCCAGACAGCGGCGGCGGCCCCGGCCGCACAGCTAGCGTGACATTTTCTCATCGAACATGGGGGTCCTGCTTTTTTTGAAGCCACTAAATGCCAAGGAGAACACTACGGGGCACAATTAGACCGCTTTGCACGAGAAGAGTGGGAACACACACACACACACACACACACACACACGTTACATGGCTGCTCCCTCTGCAGCCCACCCAATCTTACAGTCGTTTATTTTACTTTACTAATTGCTTTAATGGAGGCCAGTCTGCTCCTGCAAGCCAGCGGCGGCACGCCAACGCACCGTCGCCCGTCCGTAATGGGCTCGGACTTCAGCGGGATCTTCGGTAACGCAATCAGCCGCCAAGCGCTCGCTCGTAGAACCTGCTCATTAGGACAAAGATAATTGTGCTTTTTTTTTTTTTTTATTATTTTACCCGTGCTAATTTGCTTAGCAAGATATCATTACAGGCACACACACACACACACACACTTCAATGTGCACAGAGGCACACACACGCCATTCCCTGGTGATGGACGCGTGGGTGCGTTAATGCTCCGTAACCCTGGAAGGAACCGGCAGCTTTCATCGTCGAGGGCGTGTTGGCTAGCTTTGCATGCCAGCTAGCTTAGCAATTTAAACAATCACCTGCTTTATCTATGGAGAACCATCATTAGAAGTCATTTCATGCACATTTCCATAAGTTGCACTCGTGCACACACACACTCACCTGCACACCAAATGAAGGATTATTCATTTGAAATAACAAGACGTCACGGTTTCATCGTCTAGGGCATGTTGGCTAGCTTAGCATGCCAGCTAGCTTAGCAATTTAAACAATCACCTGCTTTATCTATGGACAACCATTATTAGAAGTCATTTCATGCACATTTCCATAAGTTGCAATCGTGCACACACACACACACACACACATGCACACCAAATGAGGGCGTATTTGGCGAAACTACTTTTATTCACGCTGTACAAAAAAGACGAAGCCCTGTCTTGTCCAATCCCACGTGAAATAGAGAACGTTTGAAATGAATATTAAATTTAATACATAAAAAACAAAAAATTAAATATATTTAAATCAGATTTTGCTGCGCGGACAGCAGCTGAGCCTGATTTGAATAAAGAAATGAAGGGATGCAGGCGTTTTCCGCGTGCACGCTGCAAACCTTGGTTGGGGTTTGGTCAGGACGCAGAGCTTCCCGTCATGGGCTCCAACTACCACTTTTACTGCAAGCTGGTGAGGAAATCAATTTTGCGACGCATCTGTGAAGGTCTTCTTTTGCTAATGCTAAGGCTAATTCCTGATTACTCGTCGAGTTTTCACGGTGGTTGGCGCTCTTGTCCCGAAAATATAGCCGGTACCATTCGGATGATAGTCAGGAAGCAAACATGCTAACATAATTACACATATAGTACTGAACGGCTAATAGCGAAGCTAACATGGTTTTCATTCACTACATTTCAGTTCAGTAGCCTGACAAGCTAAAAAATAATTTTCAAAAGTGTCAAAAGTGTATTTTAGTTGGTGGAACAAATTCTTTTTTCTTGAATTTCAAAAGGAAGCCGGATTTTTTAAAATGAACGGGGTTGTGGTGGGTGACGAACGGGCTAATGAGAAGCTTTGCAGCTAGCCGGCGGGGCGCTTTAAGCTAGCCGCCTCGCTAACTGACTGCGGTTTAACCTCAAAAAACGTCGTCCCGACGGCAAAGCTGATTTCCCTGAACTCTCGGGGACGATATGATTATAAAAAGCCGATTGTCGTGTACTTTTGCTTCTTTGTTCTAAAAAAAAAAATGGCCGCTCTGGTTCAGACCAGAAGCCGGACAAAACAGGTGTGTTTGGGTGGAAATGACTTAAAGGGAGGCGGTGACTCAGCACGCCGGCTGGAACCGGAGGAGAGTGTGTGTGTGTGTGTGTGTGTGTGTGTGTCCTATATTCTGATGTGACCCAGCTGTGTGTGTGTGTGTTTCTGCTCGAACTTATTTCAATGTTCTTTCCCCCCTCCGTACACTCCGCTTCGGCCCATAGAACTCCACTGAGGCGGAACATTGCGAGTGTGTGCGTGCGTGTGTGTGTGTGTGCGGATAAAGATAATGCTCAAGTGTGTTGGCATGTATGTGCTTGCATGGAGGCATGACTTTGCTTTTAGTGTGAGTGTGTGTGTGTGTGTGTGTGTGTGCTAACGCTGTGGCTTGGAAGTACACATTAGTACGTGTGCACATGTCAGCATGAATAAATTTGTGTGTACGTCTACTTGTGTGTGTGTGTGTTTGTATGCCTGCATGTGTGTGTCTTTGCTCCATGTGTGTGTGTGTGTGCACGGCTAACACTCCAGTGTGTTGGCATTTACTTGCGCAGGCATGACTTTGCTTTAAGTGTGTGCATCTGTGTGTGTGTGTGTTTATGCTAACACTGAGACTTGAAAACACACATTAGTATGCATGCATATGTGTGTGTGAATCAATTAGTGTGTCGCCATAAGTCTGTGTGTGTGTGTGTGTGTACGTGTGTGTGTGTACACACACATCTTTTTCCAACTCGTCTGCAAATCTCCTTCATTGCATTTGGTGGAGGAGGGAGGGAAGGGGTGGTGGTGCAGGTGGTCTAGAGAACAGTGTGTGTACGCGTGTGCACGTGTATATGCATGTGTGTGTGTGTGTGTGTGTGTGTGTGTGTGTGCGCGAGTGTTGTGACAAAGTGACCGGCGGGCTCCCCGGCCGGTGGGAGGCACCATTGTGATGCAACGTTGCATTAATAATGCCACGGGGCTTGGAAATGCTCCGTTGCCATGGCGACCTTTGTGCCTCGGCGAGCACCGGGCGTGCGCGTCCGCGTGCGCGCCGACGGGAGCGCGCATGGAGACAGAGGGGTCGGATTAAGTGACACTTGTAGTCTCTCTCTCTTTTTCCTTTCCTTCTCTCTCTCTCTCCCCGGGGATACATGACACTGTCGAGTTGTTTTTTTTCCCCTCTCAAAAAGAGAGGATGAAGAGTATCTTTCTCTTGTTTTCGTCCGTTCTTTGACCGGAGGCTAGCTTAAAAAGAACGGGAAGAAGGAGAGGAAGAACGGAGAAAAAGAGAGCAAGAGGCGTCGGGTTGGGCTTCCATGGTGAACTATGGTCCACGTGAAGGTTCGTCTTTTCCTTCTTCTTTTTCTTCTTCTTCTTTTTTCTTCTTTTTTTTCTTCTCCCTCTCCTCTTCATTCATCCTTTCGTTTAAGCTAACGGCACTTTGAGCGGCGCCGGATTCCTCCGCCGTAACAGGTGTCCCTCCGCTAGCCTGGTTGGAGTGTGTGTGTGTGTGTGAGTGTGTGAGTGTGTGTGTGTGTCTTTTGTTTGGATACTTTTTTTTTCCCCACAACCGAAAGTCTCGTCCGGTTTTTGAGTTCTCCGTCTGGGGGTTCCAGTAGCCCTACTTTCTGTCGGAGACCCCCAATTGGCCGCCATTTTTGTTTAATTTTCTTCTACGGATTTATTTGTTGTTGTTTTTGTCTCGGGATACCGCGGTGTCAAAGGTCACAGGTGACTACCAAGATATCGCGATACATCACGAGATCCGGTGACTGACGATGTCACTGGTTGTTTTTGTTTTTTGTTGGTTTTTTTTAAATAGAAGTTTTATTTCCTCATTTCAGGTAATTCTTGAAGTATTCCTATTGTTGTGATTTCTCTTTCAATTATTTAATTTATTGCTATTTTTCAACCAATTTCTTGAACTTATTTCTTTGACTTACTCAAGCCAAGTCTGGGTGTTTCTAGCATTACATCGTTTGTTTCCATTTTCCTGGTTGTTCAAAGTCAACTAATTGTCAATTTATTGATCCCACGTTCTCATGAAATTGATTAGCTGGAAACCGCTTTCACAGTTTCGTTTAACTAGATCCAGATCGGCTTCTGCTCAGCCCAGATGTCCTCGTCTGATCTACTATATAATCAACTCCATGTGTCACCTGAGTGAGGCAGATGATCCTTCCTTCTGCCTCTGCTCAGCGGCGTCGCTGCACTTTCCCACGCCCTGTAAACACATCCTCAGCCCTCCGTTTGTTGTGTAAACATGTCCGCATGTTGCTTTCACTGTTAAGCAAACCCAGTTGGCTCTATGGAGACTCCATAGCTGTGTGTTTATGTGTTTGTGCCTGTGTGTGTGTGTGTGTGTGTGTGTGTGCGCAGCACGTTGACATCATCACACTGCTTTTTGTGCAGAAACACCAAGAAGTAAGAGACTTAGTTACTGAGTATATTTAGTGTGTGTGTGTGTGTGTGTGTGTGTGTGTGTGTGTGTGTGTGTGTGTGCAACACACTAGCATGATCACACTGCTTCTCTGTGTTTTATCAAACAGTAAGAGACTCAGCAGTGGGAAGTAACTGAGTGCGAGTATTTTACCTCGTTACAATTTCAAGGTACTTGTACTTTGAGTATCTGTGTTTATTCGACTTGGCATGAAACACTCTAATATCCTGATGTTTAAACTGTTCATTTATTTAAAATCCTAGAAAGAGATCATTTGAGGTGTACTAATGCACCAATGTACTACTACATATACAGTAAAGTATGTTTATGTATGTAAAAACTAGCTACACCACACAAACTGCTGCATGAGAACACTCAAATCTATATGTTTATAAAAGTACTCCCTATAATATTGTAATATAACATTCCGCTTTTTGAGTTATTTCGAGTAGTGAGTATTTTTGTCATATGGCAGGACAGCGGCTCCTTACAATAGGAATCACTTTATATATTAATTTTTTAATTGAAATACGGAAAAAATTCATGATACCAATACGAGAGCGAGAAAATCAAAATTGGAAATTCACGCGGTACGCGCCAAGCAAACTCCATGACACCGTCGCATCATCTTAATTGGCGCTGAACCCAGAAAGAAGACGCTTTTTATGGAAATTAAGCATTTTAAATAGGAACGAATTAGGATCGCTGTATTTCTATGCCTCCTGAAGTAATCTAGTACTGCAGAACTGCAGAAACTTCACGTTACTCTGACATTGCGCTGAACACAGTGTGTGTATACGTGCATGTGTGCGCACACGTGTGTCAGTCACACACCTACACCGTTACATTGTGTGTGTGTGTGTGTGTGCAATGAAGAGTAGATGATGTGTAATTACAGTGAAATTGCCAATTTGATTTGTTAAATTATTACATTAATGATTCATTATAATGGAGCTGTGTCATTATGGGTTGGGGATGGTGACGGGGCTTTAGGGGCCCGGGGCGTCATCAGCCGTTTTAACATCCCATCCATGAACTGGCCCTCCTCCTCGGCGGTCGCCATGGCGAGTCGGACGGACGTCCTCCGCCCCTTAATGGCCGCCGGCGTGCCGTGACGGATGGAGGGAAGTTCAAATGATCATGTTATTAGAAAGTGATTGATCGTCTGACTTTGTCTTCACCTCTGGTGATGCGCACCGATACGAGGCAGGGCAGGCGTCGCCGTGGTTACACACTATCTATCTATCCATCCACCTTCCTCACTACCTACCTACTAATTAAGCTACCTACTTAACTATCAACTGATTGATTGATTCAGCTGGCTAGCTATCTATCTTTTTTTCTATCTTTTTTTTTTTTTTTTTTTCTACAGTCGTGTGACATTTCCTTAAATATCGGACAGAAATTTCATGGAAAAAAAAAAAAAAAAAAAGGAAAAATTAAATAATTAAATGTACTGTAACGTATCATAAAATCTCCAAAAGAAAGTTCCCCTTAAAAAAATAGATCAATAAATTCGGAATCACCCGTCGTGGATTTTGAATGGCGACTCAGACAAATTGAAGTATAAACACTATTAGCACCATCTCACGCTTTTTACAATCAGGGGGAACCAAATTGCGTGATAACCCCAAACATCGGCGTCGTCTTCCACCGATTTCTTTATTAATTTTTGTTGAACTCATCCAACCGGATTAATTTGTCTTTTGCATAATTTGGTGAAATCGGCGAGGTTTAATCAGCCGTAATGACGGCGGCAGCTGACGGGGGGGGGGGGGGGGGGGGGAGGCTGTCATCCACGGTTTGTTTGTTTTGCGCGCCACTTAATTAGAGTTTAGCGCTTATTGCGGAGGATCCGACGCAGGCAGGGTTCCAAGGGCCCGGGGAGTCACGCGGGGCTCGTCCCGCTTCCGGGTCGCGGCAAGGACGCCGATTGTCGAGACGTCACGAAAAAAAAAACACCCGCTGGAAAAATTGAGGAGGGAAATTAAATGTTCCCTGGAAAACCAGCAGGAGGGCGACGGTCACGTCCGGAGATGAGAAAAAGCCGAACGGCGATAACCGTGTTTTTTTTTTTTTTTTAAATATCACAGGTTCAAAAGAAACTGAAAATAAAGAAGAGAATATTTTCAAAATATTTAAAAAAAAAAAAAAAAAAAAAGAAAAGCATTTTGCTTTGGGTTTTCTGCATCAGGTTGATCCGATTTTATTCATGTTGAATATCGCTGATTGAAATTGTCCTTGGGCGAGACAACGAACCCTCCAGTTGTTCCCGACTGTCTCCTCCATGCCGGTGAGAAAGAATGGCTGGATTCTATTCATTGTGAATCCCTTTTGAAAACAACAAGTATTTCATTTTGAATTATTAGCATTAGCGCTGGCGCTAGATCTCCTTGCAGCAGTCACGTCGTCCGCTCGCGAAATAAAAGCGCTCTTTCTCTCCCGTTTTTTAAAGCGATACTTTATACCCGACTCTGCTGGCTCGTAAGTTGTCGGGGGGGGGGGTTGGACACACACTCCGTGTGTTTGTGTGTGTGTGTGTGTGTGTGCATCTGCAGGTAAACATGGAGGATCAGAGCATAAAAATTGACGTTCAACGCTAAGCGTCCTGCACTTTCCCGCGTGAGGTTTTCTAATAAAAAGACAAAAGCAGGAGATGTTTTTTTCCCTCCGGCCTGAACGTCAGGCTGACCAGACATCCAGAAATCCTCTCTCACTGCGTCTCTTCCTCTCTCTCCCTGCAGGAGCTGCAGTTCGAGCGTCTGACCAGGGAGCTGGAAGCCGAACGACAGATCGTTGCCAGTCAGCTGGAGAGATGCAAGCTTGGCTCTGAGACTGGAAGCATGACTAGCATCAGGTGTGTGTGTGTGTGTGTGTGTGTGTGTGCAATACCTGTGTGTGTCGGTGCTGCCGACTGGTCTTTCCAGCTGGTTATATTAAAGCCGCTTGATCTGGGTCCAAAATGTGCGCGGCGCTGCTGTGGGATCAACGGCGAGCGAGGTGGCGGGATCAGGAAGCTACGGGCAGGCGTGCTAACATGTAGCGCTTTTTCATTCATTCACTATCTATACGTCCTATCCTGCAGTCAGGGTGGGAGGAGGAGCCTGAAGCCTAGCCCTGCTGTCATTGGACGAGAGACCTGCCAATCAGAAGGCCTCGCCCAGAGACATGCAACTCACTCATTCATATTTCAAATATTCAATCTTTCACAAGCCTGGGTAATGTAGGCGGGAAACTACTGCCTTTTTTTTAGAGTCCACGTCACGTTTTAGCAGGTCCGGTGAAGCCTGACGAAAAGAAAACAGGCGTTTGAGGTTCGTCCGTCGTTTTGATGCACATTTCCCCGAGTCGCAGGCGAGGCGTTCGGGGGAAAAGCAGGGAAATCAAAGCGCGGCGGCTCCCGTCGGCTTCCCCGCGACTGAAGACGTCACTTAGAGTTCAAGTGGTTGAAAATGGCGGCGCAGAGCGGCGGTCCCAGGCCGCGAGTCACGGGGGGGGGGGGGGGTTGGACTTGAAAAGAAGCCTTGACGTCAGCCGGGTTTACGTCTCCGTTTGATCATGTGATCAAAGATCGGCTTGCGATTCATATTTGATGCTCCGACGCGGACTTTTCAATAACCTTTATTAGCAGGACGGCGGCTGATAAGGTTTCAATACGCTTGTGCGTCGGTTGCCGTTTGGCTGCAGCTAACGGCGTCTCGCCCAATGGGGTGATGTCCGTTTTCGTCGCCATGGTGACACAAAGCGCCCACCCCCCCGCCCCCGTCGTGTAAGAAAAATAATCAAAGAGGAGAGAGTGTGCCGGGTGATTAGCATCGGTGTAACGCGGTTTCACGCTAACCACCGGTGTGCGCGTTGTAGCCGTAGCGTCGCAGCATTTGTAGCATCGTCACGCCGCGAGGCGCGATTCGGGGCGTCAGCCGAGAACGACCCCCCCTTCCAACGTACCCTCGGTCTCTCAAGGACGGATGTGTCAGCGCGCTGGTCGTCACTCGCTTTGTCAAAAAAAAAAAAAAAAAAAGACCCGAATCTTGATTTTTATTAACGTATCGTGAAATTGCCGGAGGGGAGACGAAGGAGCCGAGTGAATTTTTATAATCCCGGATCCGTTTCAGGCCTCATTCAGACGTGGAAAATATCTCCGATATGAATCTGGTATCTGCCGGTGTCATCTCGGCGGAAAGACCCGGGATTCAATGTCACCGCGTGTCATTGAAAACTTAGGATCCCGCCTTCTAATGACGTTCCGTTAGCTGCCGCTAAAGACAGTTAGCGCCGCACTCTCATTTCCGCGGTAACAGATCTGATTTCTGGGTCTGGAGGCAAAAAGAAGCAGACGAGAGCAATATATATTCATTTGCGGACAAGAAAAGAGAGCTTGCTATGAGCGGATTTTTTTATTTTAGCGTGGGCGCTCACATGGCGGATGATTGGAAGCTAAAGCCGAAGCTGATTGGTCAGGAGATCCCTACCGCCGACGTCTTCGGGGACGGATTCTCACGCCATGACGTCATTAAACAATCGGCGCATTAAAAACAAAAGCGAGCCGGGATCCCGGTAATCGCCCGTCCTCCGGCGACGCGATTCTCATGCCAATCTGGATCGCAGCGACAAAAACCCGGGAACGCTTTCATTCACCGGCGTAATTAGCCGCTTTTATTTACCTCTGCCGGACAGCCGGCGAGGAGGAAGAGGAGGAGGCGCGGATCACAAAAATAAAATAGACCCCGTGTTTTCCACTTCATCAGACGGCAGGAATAAAGGGCTGCCATCTCGCTAAGCTGATGAGATGGGTTTTATTGTTTAGCGAGCAGCGGAGCTTTTCCCATCCAGCTGCTTTTTTATAGGCCATCCACTCCGCTCCACTCGGAGGTAATTACCCCGACGGACAAATGGATCGGCCGATCGCGCCGGGCCCACGACGGTAGCGCGCCGCGGCCCGCGGCGGCTGATACGTCGTAGGGATTTATCGTTCAATTACCTCGGAAACATGACCGTTCACACCGATCTGAATAGTTTTATTCGCCGCCGCCGCCGCTTGTCCCGGGGGACCGGGCGTCCCCACCGTTTAAATCAGCGGCGACCAATCGGGCGGGGAGATTTTGGCGGCGCTGTGAGGCGAACAGGCCTCCTTATTCTGCTCTCTTCATGAAGCTAAGCTAGCACGTCCTGGAAAGGAGCAAAATATTCATATCTTCTATTCTATAGACGTATCTGGACACCTACGACGGTGATGTGCAGTTGTTTTGGAGCCGTGTTGCTAACTAGCGTCCCGTTAGCTGCTTACAACTTCTTGGAAGGTCTTTGGTTCTGCTCCAGGTTCCCCGTCTTCCTCCCACGGTCCACAAACAGTTGGAGAACGGTTGTTTTTCTCTAAACGAGGCTCTGTGATTGACAGGTGACCCGGTCCAGGTTAAGCCCCGCCTCCCCCCTGTGTGCAGGATGAATGTGTGTCACCACCAAAATGCGTTAAAGCCGCTCTCCCTGCACCCTTTTACATTTGTAGTACTTTTTGTAACCAATGGGAACGTCCGGTATCGTGCCGGGGTTTCGGTCCTTGTTAAGTTTTACCGAGGCTATTCCTGCACCTCGGAGAACAAAAGCGTCAAAGAAATCTGTGTGTGTGTGTGTGTGTTTTCCCATTGGTTTAAGATAGAGGGCCTCCAGAGGTAACTGTGATTGTCTTTAGTATTCAAATGGGCCAACTCATTCGAATCATCCGCAGATAATGGAAACATCCCCAGATAGGCGGGTTAATCCACAGGAAAGAGACTCTGAATGAGTGTCAAGTGGCGGCGAGTGGCGATGGGCGGTGCCGCCGCTTTCGGGAATGCGCTCTTCTTGTTGTTGGCAGGGATAAAGACTTTCAGAGGTGCTAATGAGGTCCTGGGCGCTGCCTTTGTCTCCCGTTTTAATCAGTCACCGCGGGTCACCGGTCGTCGGCCCCGGCATATGGCGCCGCTCCATCTCTTCAAACCCGAAACGCCGATCCAGCGCGCGACTGGAAAAAAAAACAGAGCGTCGTCGTCCTCGTCCCCGGCGAGCTTAACGCGCCGCCGATTTTCACTCAAAGGGGCCGTTCCGACCTCCACGCAGAAAGGTTAAGCGATAAATTGGCATTTCCTCCGGCCCCGGATCGATGACGGCGAGAGAAAGAGCGCCGAGAGAGGGAATTACCATGATAATAGCATGTCAGCGCCGCCGCCGCCGAAGCGCTAATGTATTCCGATTGTACCTCAGACTTCGCTACGTCCCCATTATCCTCCCCTCGCAGCCCGATAATCATCCGCAACGTACTTTTACATGAGAAACGGCACTCAGGTAACCCGACCCTGAATAGCTCGGAGTATTGATGGAGTAAAAGCACGTGGCGGGTAGCATAGATATTCCTTTTCACGTCTTGTTGACGTTTTTTTTTTTTTTTTTTTTTACATAGCGGTTCAGGTCATTTTACAAGAGAAGAGGCGACTTTTGAAGAATTTTCAAAAGGAGCCTGAAAGTATCACTTTGTTGTGCATTACAGGGGAGCCATATATCGAAGTCCCTTTGAGGGAGAATATGAATACGTCTTTTTGTCCCGTTTTACCCGCAACGCTGCTTAATATCGGCGGTAAAAGCATGATTTTCCAACGGATGTGTACGTTTGCAGCGGGCAAAATATAACCTTTTTATCACACATAAAGCAGAAGTTGGAAGCTGTCCAGAGGACCGACATTTTGCAAATCGCAAAATCGACTCTTTTGATATTTCGATAATAATATACGCCCGTTTGCCGACGACTCCATGCTGTACTTCACCGATTCGAAAACCCTACATCCAAAATATCCTCAGAAAGATAGTTGCATTACTGCATTACTGTGTAACAGTCGTCACGGTTACCATGTTTGTTTTACGATATGAGATTAATAGAATTAAGAGCAACGAAGTTTTCACAGCTGATGCTCCCTGAAGCTCAGATCAAGGTGTCGGGGTGATTGACAGACGGTTCGGGGAGGCGGCGAGAATCCGAAAGAGTGAAAAAGGGAGAAATTAGCGCGGAGGAAACAACGGCGGTCGCAGGCGTCGTGTTGTTTTTCTTCTCGCGGCTCCGTCAACCTACAGCTGAGGTTTAACAAGATTAGAGCGGCAACAATTAGCTGATTAGTGGATTTAGATTTAGTACCGCTGAATTAATCTCCCGCTGATTTTTTTTCTTTTTGTTTTTTTTTATTATTCTTTTCAGCTCATTTAATGGGAGTTAACTACAAAAAAAAAAAAAACACAGTCAAAAAAACTTCCCAAAAATCAATAATAATTAATGAAAGGAGTAATTGGCATGAAATGACGCGAAATGAATAATTCAATTGAAAATCATCAAAACGGCAAATGATATTCATCTAAAGATTGAAATCGTGTTTAAGAGACGGGGTTTCGTCATAAGAATCGATCTTGTGATTCGCGTTCATCCAGCCGTCTGATTGGACGACGCCTCCGAGGCCACGCCCACATGACTCAACCCCATATTAGCATGGATGATTGACAAGCATCTTGATGGATCAGCTTCCGCTGTAGCTCTGAACACGGGGCCGTGCACACACACACACGCACACACACGCACACACACATGAACGCAGGCCGTCTGAGCTCTGCTGGCATGCAGGTCGCCACGCCGCCGTGCGGGACCAGGAGCGTCCAGCTCCCTGGGCCGGTCGTGAGTCTGCTGCTCTTGGCTCTTCGTGTTAGCGACATTTGTCCTCTAATCGGAATGGCTTGTCCGCCCGCTGAGACACACACACACACACACACACACACTCATTGTAAGGCTTAAAGCAGGGTAGCCATGGAAAAGGTTGAGGACAGAAACACATCCAAAGCACTACAATCTCAAAACTCACTGAAACCACAATCCCTGAATCCACTGCAAAATGAGAAGAGCAGTTCAGTATCAATGATTTCATTTCTACAGATTTTATTGCCAAAATATTTTATTTTTATTTTTCTGTTTTGATTTAATTTAATTTAATTTATTTTTTTTTATTTAATCTCATGTTAATTTGATTTCATTAAATTTGATTTGATTTAATGGAATGTAATTCAATTAATTTTTTCATTTAATTTTATTTCAATTTGATTTAATTTGATTTGATTTAATTTAGTTTAATTTAATTTAATTTTATCTTAATTTAATTTAATTTAATTTAATTTAATTTAATTTAATTTAATTTTATCTTATTTTGATTTAATTTGATTTGATTTAATTTGATCTAATTTAATTTAATTAAATTTTTCAATTTAATTTGATTTTTATTTGATTTAATTTAATATGATTTAATTTGGTTTAATTTAATTTGATTTAATTTAATTTTAATTTGATATTATTTTATTTTATTTTATTTTATTTTATTTTATTTTGATTTAATTTAATTTGATTTGATTTAATCTAATTTAATTTAATTTTTTAATTTGATTTAATTTTTATTTAATTTCATTTAATTTGATTTGATTTAATTTTTATTTAATTTCATTTAATTTGATTTGATTTAATTTAGTTTAATTTAATTTAATTTAATTTAATTTAATTTAATTTAAAATAATCTCTTTTTAGTTTTTATTTTAATACATTTAAATTTAATTTAAAATGATCTCTAACTAATATATTTATTTGGTTGTTAGCAAGCGTAGTAGAAGTAGCGGTAGCAGCAGTAGTATTATTGTCGCGTCGACTGCTTATCGGGCCTCATCCGATCTGACATGTAATCATTTATTTATTTTTCCTCTTAATTCTCGGGAAACACGGCGGCGGCAAACAAGAGCGGCGGCGCTATCTTGTGATTTACCGCCGCGATCTTGTTAAGCAGCTTAATGACTTTACGGGTAAATGAATTTGGTTACGCTGGCAGTTTAGCCGCCGGTGCTTCCCCGGCGAAGGAGCGGACGCCGACGCAGCCCTTGTCGAGTGTGACAGCACGGAAGGGTCGTATCGACTGCACCGTGTGTGTGTGTGTGTGTGTGTGTGTGTGTGAGCTTGTTTCCCTTTTGTCATGCTGTCCGATTTGCCATGAATATTAATCCGGACGTAACGTGCACGCCGCCCCCTCTCCCGCAAATGCCAAGACTTTGTTTATTAGCCACTTTAGCCGTTCGTTGCTTTGACGAGACCCGGGGCGACGTTTAATCGCCCGATAAACATCCGCCATGTTGTTTAGGTCCGCCATCCCGCGTCGCTCCACAAAGCTTTTATTGTGAACATCAAACGACGGGTACTTATCAACGAAATAGACGCGTTTATTGATTTATGATGATAACGTTATTAACGCCGTGCTTATAAGGGAGGCCCGTGTTCGGTCGGACAGGAAGTGGACAGTCAGCGGTCGCAGGAGGAATACCGTATTTTTCGGACTATAAGTCGCAGTTTTTTTGCTCTGTGTGTGATCGTCACACACACACACACACACACACACACGCCAACCAATCAGAATTCAGCGGGGGCGGGTCACGGCAGAAGTGCGTTGTGAAAAAAGATGCTACCGGCGACTTCTGTACGGATGAAAATTGATCATTTCAACATTTGCGCTAACTTATAAAAACATCTTAGAAGGGCTGAACAAAAGAAAATCATATTCTGCAGGTTACAAGCCGGAAGGAGTGAAATATGCAGCCGAAAACGGCGATCGAGCAGCA
>NC_141308.1:12435000-12467500 GCF_037954325.1 Fistularia commersonii
TATATTTTAATATATATATTAGTAGTATTATTTTATATAGTATTTTATTTTTTCCTTGTTGTCATTCCATTCTCATACTGTTTATTTGTATCCTTGTTTTTATTCTGTTATCGTTCCAATCCTTGTTATTGTCTTTGTCCTTCTAACTGTCTCATCTATTTATATATATATATATATATATATATATATATATAGTCATATTTATTGATATTGTTATTGTCGTGCTGCGGTGATAAATCCCAGATGGGGATCTATAAAGAATTATCTTCTTCTAATTAGCTTGTAGCGGGAGGTTAGCGCCTCCGCCTTACAGCAAGAAGGTCTAGGTTTGATTCCCGTCCTGCATTGGGTGTCCATGTCGTCCCCGTGTCTTTTTTGGTGTAAAGAAGGTCAAGAACATCAGGAAAATCTTGGAATTTAATGAACAATCCTTTTACAAAACATTTCATGTAACACCTCATATTTCCTTAGACGAACGTGTCATTTACTTTTATCATTCACGTGTTTGCATTGCAACGGATCCCACTGATCGTACAAAGACACAAAACTTTAACAAGTAATTGGTATTGAAAAATATAGTAATGCACTTTAAGATTAAATTACACTTATAAAGAAAGGGATTTTTAAACCATTTCCTTATGTGCATATAAAATCTAAATTGAATCCCTGCATGGACCCTACAAACTAAAGAGAGTGCTATTAAATGTATAAGGAAGACAGTATTCACGTGTAAATGTGTAAACTTCATACATGAAACATGCAAACACATACAATATGTACTGAAAATGTATGGAGTTGCATGAACAGTTGGATTCCAACATACTTTTTTGTAATGAAGCTGCTGACTAACATTAAATTGCACATATTCGCTAGCAATTAGCTAGTCGGCTTTTACCGCCGCTTCACTGATTTCTCAGCTATCGGGGAAAGTGGACGCTGTTTGGTTGATCTTATCTCTTCTCAGTTCCTTGCAAGCTGTCATATTTTTCACTGTGATGAGTTTTGTGGTGGCACCGAATATTATATTCCTTAAATACCGAAACATGTTGCAAACACGCCAAGCACGAAGGTTTCCCGTGCGTCTTGGTAAATAAATAGGACGTAGTCAATGTTTCATTGAAAATTCTACACTCTTTAACTACTTTTCTCTGTTTTGATAACAACATTTAGCTAATGAGGGCGTAGCAGGGAGGTGGAGAACAGAGTGGAAACAACGAGCTAACAAGCAGCAGGTGGTGCATTGATAGCGTCTGCTGATTGGTCCGTCTCAGTGATGCGGATTGTCCTCTACTCTGACCAAAATAGGGAAAAATCTTGAATTAAATCAAAAAAATTAATTTTTAACTTTTAAATTATCCTGCGGGCCTGATCGAACCTCCTTGTAGGCCAGTTCCGGCCCGCGGGCCGTATGTTGGACAGGCTTTAGCGCCTTTAGCGCCTTTAGCGCCTTTAGCAACCACAGGAGAACCAGTAGATAAGAAATGAATGAATAAATGACCTGTGTGGTCGCGTTCCTCAGAAGCTGATTGGTTTGAACAGTTCCGTTCAGGGCTTACATTGAACTCTCCTGCTAGCGTAGCATCACCATCAGAGCTTTCACTCAATCAAAATGGAGCCGTGGGTAACAAGGTAGCGTCCGCCCACCTCCCATTATCAGAACCGCGGCGTTCACCAGACAGTCGTCGCTGTTTCCGCCGCCTCCAGAGGAAACCAGCGGGGAGGGGAGCTTGTTTTTTCGCGGCGAGTTCGAAAGGTCGACAGCTTCGAGATTCGAGCCGGAGGGCTCGGCGGAGAGGGTCGCTTCCGTCACGTGCGGTCGTGTTCGGCACGCACGCCGCGATCACCCCGGAGGCTGTTGACATTTTCAACCCGTTTAATTGTGCCGTCCCGGACCTGGACGGGCGCGGCCATTGTTCCCGCTACAAAGCGTAATTAGTTAAAGCTCAGGGAAAGATAAAGCCGGCAGGTACGGAACGCGCCGGGGTCGTCCATCCCGCCGTTCGGGTTGTAATTAAAGTCCACAATGGCTGCTCTGGGATTCCCCCCCCCCTTCAGCTCTGTAATGGACCGTCCCGCCGTTCACCTATAGAACGCTAATATGGGTCCGGAAAAGATGCTCCGTCATGTTTATCCGGATTCCCCCCAAGAGCCGCGCTGGGAAACTAACTTCTGGAAAACTTCTTTTAGCAAAAGCTAGCTTTAATTAGCTTTTGGACGAGAGCTAGCCGGCACCTGTTCCGGTCCGCAGACTAACCCCCGTCAGATACCTGACATCAGGGCCGGGGGTGACCAAACATTTGCAGATGAATATTCATGAAGGCGGAGGAGGCGCCGCTATCCCTCCTAGCATCCAGTCGGGCTCGTTTGAACCACAAGCTGTTCGCGCGAACCCTCAGAGGCCGCGACGCACGTTGAATACAAACTTCTCCGGACGTCATCTGGACACCAGGAGCAGCTTCAACCGTCCTGTCCAACCTCTGTCAGTGAACACCAGGTTCTTGGGCAGCTGGGAAGCTAGCCTGGAAGCAAGCAAAGGGGTTATTATCGTCATTTGGTCACCTAGCGATGCCGCTAGCAGGATGGAGAGCCACGCCGGAGATCTTTTTGGGAATCTGAGCTCGGTGGTTCCATCCTCGGTTGGTTCTTCCGGGTTCCGCAGCCTTCGCGACTTGTTGGAAGTTCGATGCTAGCGACGGAGCTGATGAAGCTCGGCGTGGAGAGAATTCTCAGATGGAGCCACTTAGCTTTGGGATTCGAGTATTATCTGATCGGAGCTGGCCACGTCTGACATCAGCGTCTGAGTTCTCCTCATCTTCTCCTTTGAATGAATGAATGAATGAATGAATTCTGTAAAGGTGGACGTGTCAGTCGATGGAAAGCGTATGGAGGTCGACCGATGTCTCAGATGATGCTAAGCTAACTAGATCACTAGGAAGCTTTGATAGCGAATGGAAAATCAGGAGGACGTTTTGTCCGACTGGCGCCGGTGCGACATTCGTCACATCCTCGGTCGGCGGCGAGCAAACTGAGCCGCGAGCCGGCCGTCGGCGGCGCCTTATTTATACCGCCATCTGTTTTCCCCGTTACAATCCGCCTCGTTTGACGCCGCGTTTTTTTTTTTGTTTTTTTTTTTTTTTCCGCCTGGCTGGTTTGTATCTGAATATTTTGCAAAACAAAGTCAAGAAGCAGCGGCTGATGGTCAGAGAGATGAAGGGATGAATATTGATGAGGCTTCGGGGAATTCCCGAGCCGGAGCGGTATTTGGAATTTAAAATAAAAAAAGAAGAAGAAGAAAGAAGCAGGGGTGGCGGCGGCGGTGGCGGCGGTGGCGGGGGGGAGGGGGTTTCTGAGCACATCAAATCATTTCCACGGCCCACTCAGTCCACGCTGGGCTCCGGGGGAGGAAAAACTGCCTTCTTCAAGTGTGTCTGACAGACCCGCTGTGGATTTACAGAGGTTTTTGTAACCATATTCATTCATTCATTAACAAAAACACTATCCCGGCTGTGATTGGTTCATCCTGGACCAATCACATGTGGTAACATGCCACCATTCAGCCTCTCATTCATACATCATATAGACATACAACCATTCACACACTCTTTTACATCCTATAGAAACATACAACCGTTCATTTATTCATACGTCATATAAACATACAACTATACATTCGTTTGTTCATTTATACGTCATATAAACATGCAACCATTCACTCATTCATTCATTCGTCATATAACATAACTATTCATTCATTCGTTCATTCATACGTCATATAAACATACCACCATTCAGTCATTCATTCATTCATACGTCATATAAACATACAACCATTCATTCATTAATTCACTCATTCATTCATACGTCATATAAACATACAACCATTCACTCACTGTTTTTTACATCCTATAGAAATGTACAACCATGCATTCACTCATTCATACGGAGACACAACCATTCACTCTGTCATTCGCTCCTGTAGAGATACAATAATTCATTCATTCATTCATTCATATGTTACATAGAGACGTACAAACATTCACTCACTCATTCACTCCTCGCTTAAAGACATGGAGCTATTCACTCATTCATATGTCATAAAGAACCATGCAAATATTTAATCATTCATCATATCAACATATAATCAATCACTCATTCATGTCATATTCACTCACTTACACATTGTAAATAAACGTACGACCATTCGTTCACTCATTCATACGTCACACAGAGACACAACCATTCCCTTCTTGTCGTCCTCCTTCCCCTCACCTCTGCTGTGTGTTTTACCCCAGAAATAGCACCCGAAAAAATAACAGCGGTCATGGTGTGTGTGTGTGTGTGTGTGTGTGTGTGTGTGTGTTTCCTGAAACGACAGGGTGGTTATCGTTATTTTCTCCCTTTTTTTTTTTTTTATATCCCTCTTAACAAATTCACCAAGTGTTCAGACTCCAGATTTATCCTTAGCTTTTAGCTTTTAGCTAGCGTGCTATTCGCGGCGCTTACCTCCCGACTCCCAGCGCCGTCGGTTAAGAGACGGCGTGTTTATTTTGTATATTTTTTTTCAACATGTTACATAGCATATTTAGCGAACGCGTTTCCCCTGATTTCCCGCCAAGCTTCGCCGATTCTTGGCGAGCCGTCAAGCGGCTGCCCCCCCCCTCCTCTCGGCGACGCCATCTGAAGACTGTTAGACGCTTAAACACCTTTTTCTGCTAATTTAATCTCACTTTAACAGCGGTGAAACGTCACCTCGCAAAACCCGGCATCGCGGATGTTCTTTCTTCTAAAATCGATCGATTATCCGGACTGATATTGTCGAAACAACTCCAGGAGTACAAAACAGTATAAATAAACGAATGAAATAAATAAAAACAATGTGTACATATATAGGCCGCACTAAGCCACAGGTGTCCACGCTGTAACATGAGATATTTACACACTTTTTTTTTTTTTTTAACTTTTAATTAAAAACATACAGGTAACATCCACAAATATGTACTTGAAATGCTTTTTTTTTTCTGAACACACACTTAGTTTCAGGAGACACACACGAATCCATCTGTCACAATTTGTCTCTAAGCTCTCTATTACGTCTGTGTGTGTGTGTGTGTGTTTGTGTAGTGGGATGAAACTGGAATAGAAAAATACCATCCGCTGTATTTATAAAAAGTCAGCTAAAAAAAAAAAAATGTCAGTGCAGTCAAGTAGCTGTACTTAGTATTTCTAAGGTACGTGTAGTACCTATTCTATTCCTGAATAACATCTATTGTCCTTTGCAGTAAAAGTACATGACTTTAACAGATTTACTACAAAACAAGATTGGATTTTTTTTACATGCTACTTGCAGTACCTGTCGTACAACCCAATGCAGTATTACTGTCATTTCTGGACTATTGGGCGCACCTGAATATAAGCCGCAGTGTCTGAAAATAACAAAATAAATATGTGTACATATACAGGCCGCACTTGTCTATAAGTCGCAGGTGTCCACGTTGTACCATGAGATATTTAGCTCGCTAGCACCCCCAAAATTCCAAACATTAGCCGCATCGTCGTTTAAGCCGCAGTGAAAACGTAGCGGCTTATAGTAGGGAAATCACCCTTTTCTGTTAATTAGCTTTAGCTTCTCATCGCTGGTCCTGGAAATGACAAGAATCTCCGGCCTTTTTTTTTTCTTTTCTTGCCTTTTTTTTTTTTTACAAAGACGCTCCCGGTTGCTTAGCTCCGGCGTTTACAGCCGCTCGGCGAGTAGCAACTATCTCTCTTTCCTCAAAAACACCCCGGCGGCAGCCTCCCCCTCTCTCCATCCTATTTTTTTTTTTTTGGTGGTGTTATTATAGCAAGGTTAATCTGTAGCTGGAGGCTTTTTCAGATAATCCGGTATTGTCCAGGAGCCACACTGCATTACGGTAAACAACAGCCCTTTCCTCGGAGTCGTATTATTCGGGATTACCGCCATTGGATGGGGTTTTCGGTGTGAATGAAGCGGGAGGAGACGGAGACAGACATCGGCAGCGGACGGGATCCGCAAAAACGCTCCGCACGCCGCCGCGACTTAGCGTTACATCGTTAGCGACGATGCGCTAATTACACTGTCACATCCATCGACGGCCCCCCGGAGGGTCGATGGGAACAAACACCGTCGGCGTTTCCCGGGAACGCCAGGTCAGTTCCCGCAGAGCGAGGTTTGATTGGTCGTGAGGCGGTACGGGAGTAGAAGGGTCAAAATCAACCGATTGTTTATCCCGCGGTCTCTTGAATCTGGAATGATGTCAGAACCGATTGTAGAGGAGCGGGCGGACGGGATACTTCGGTTTCCGTGGACGCTTCGCCGAAACCCAAAGGCGTGATGCTAACCTGGTTTTGTTGTTTTTCATTTTATAACAAAAAGATTTCCACGCATAGCCGGGTCGCTGTGCGCTTTTCGGCTTCCGTCGGCGAGGAAAACTACTTTTGTGAGAGGTTTCGTCGTCCCTTTTGGCAAAAAGCGAGCGGCGTTGGCTTGTTAGCGCCGGTTCTCGCTAGCTTCTCAAGAGCGGCGAAGGATCCCCGGAGGCGAGATGTCAGACTGTTTGGCGCTTCTGGGAAATATCTCCCTAAAAACGGACGTCTGCAAAAAAAAAAAAAAAAAAAAAAAAAAAAAAGAATCACAGCGACTTCAGAACGAGGCGTTAGCCTGTTAGCATCGCGGCTCTATCGCCGCCGGGAAGCGAATTAGCCTCGATCGATATCTGATTACCCAACCGTTGGATGCGAAGCGAAGATTCTGACAATCAGATCTCATTTCCATGCGGTTCTTCCTCCGTCTTATCTGGATCTGCATCTTCCTCCACATCCTACTGTCAGTCTGCGGATCTGCGGAGCGTTTTGTTTTTATTATTTTTTTTTATTTGTCTTCATCCCGAACGCATCAACAAAACGAGCAGCGGAGGAAGAAAATCTAAAAAAAGCTTCTGGACTCCCTGAGATTTGGTTTTAAATAAAAAAAAAAATTAAAAAAAAAATAAAATAAATAAAATTTTATTTTTTTTAAATAAAAAAATAAAAAAAAAATTAAAAAAAAAAATGCAAGGGGCGCCGTTTCCGACGGAAGGAAACGCGAAGAAGAAAAATGGAGGCGCGGCGCCGCCTGCCCTTTAAGAAAACATTGACTCAGCGTAAGCGGAGCTGGACGTCTGAACTGGGGTCGATAAAAAAGAAAAATAAAATAAAAGAAAAAAAAAACACATCATCGGCCGCCGCCGCCGCCGAAGGTGTGTGTGATATTAAGCACAAGACGATTCCAGCATGCGTGTGTGTGTGTGTGTGTGTGTGTGCCGGCAACACGGCATTGTGTAATAATGCTTGATGAACGAGGAATCTCCTTGGCTGACAGAGGTTCCCATTAACATGTATGGCTTGGCTCCACACACACACACACACACACACACACACACACACACACACACTGCATGTAGGTAATCAATGGGATGATTTATCAGCGTCTGCTCTGAGACCACGGGGATTGAAAAGCCACAGAGCCTTCGGGTTGCAGATGCGGAGGATTTTCGTCGCAGCTAAATGCTAAACGCCGACTTTGTTTCACCCGGAGGAAATAAGATTTTTTTTTTTTTTTTTTTTTTTTTTTTTTGTATTGTTGTTTTTCATGACATCCGGCAGATTGAGACGGGCGAGCATAATCGCGTTTTCGGGACAAATTGGCTTCTGTCACGAATCGCGAGATTAAAATCGAAAAGAAATAAAAGAGGCGAAAGGATGCGGATGAAACAATAACAACAAAAACAATAGCAAATTACGCTATATTATATAAATATCGCTAAGAAACACTGGCGAAAACACAAAGTTGCATGACGGCAAGCTAAGGCTAACCGGTCTCATGCTGACGAGTATAAATGTGATATTGTGTGTGTGTGTGTGAGTGACCTGAACCCCGCACACACACTCCCGTTAATTATCTTGATCGAGCCGGGCTCGACTATCCGCCGCTAGCTCGCTCGCGCTGATGCCGACTCGTTATCGTCGATCCGCCGGACCGAGTGTCCCACTCATAGCCGCGGCTAAATAAAGATGAAGTGTAACGGCTGCCATGGCAACAGGTGGGCTGCAGGTCCTGCGCTCCGTTTCGAAAAGGTTTTTTCCAAGTCAGACGTACGCCCGGTTCGACAAAACCGCCCGCCGAGATAAAGCGAACGCCGCTTTCCCGGGAGGAGGTGGACCCGGGTGCCGCTCCTCCTGAGGGACTCGTGCTCCTTCCTCGGCCAGATGGGGTTCGCCGCCCCTCCGGCGAGCTCCTACCCGGCGGGTTACGCCCTTGAACGCCTCTGACAGGAGGCGCCAAGGAGGCTCCTCATCAACCCGCTGACTCCTTTTGACACCAAGGATCTACCCCGACCTTTCCCCAGATGTTAGCGCCGATCTCTAAGGCTAAGCTAAGGCTAAGCTAAGGCTAAGAGGACGCTTACTTGACCAGCGGTCGACCGATGGTTCTTGCTCTTCTTTGCTTGTAAACAAGTTGTACCTGTAATATTACATTACATTTGGCAGACGCTTTTATCCAAAGCGACTTACAATAGAGGACATAAGGACTGCAAATAACACTTGCAAATACAAGATGCACAGGAAATATACAGAACAGTAAGCTTGGGTTTTTTTGTTTTTTTTTGTTTGTTTTTTTTTGACAAAGACATACACAAACGTACACACACACACACTGCATAGCCTAACTTGGTTCCTAACCTGATCTGGGGCATCAGCGCAGTAAAAAGTCCGGGAAGAGAATAGTTTTTATCTGTTTCTTGAAGGTTGAGAGAGACGATGCTGGTTTTGTTGCTTCCGGAAGTTTGTTCCACCACTGAGGTAGAAGAACTGAGAACAGTTTTGCCTGAGATCGCTCAGATCAGGGGTGTCAAACTCATTTCTCATGGCAGCTACATACGGCCCAGGTCGATGTCAAGTGGGCCGGACCATTAAAATAATAGCATATTCAACAATAAATAACCAAAATATCATGTCTTTCCTCTTTTTTGGTGTAAAGAAGTACAAGGACATTAGAAAATCTTGGAATTTAATGACCAATCCCTTTACATAACATTTCATGTAACACCTCATATTTCCTTAGACAAACGTGTCATTTACTTTTATCATTCACGTGTTTGCATTGCAACGGATCCCACTGATCGTACAAAGACACAAAACTTTAACAAGTAATTGGTATTGAAAAATATAGTAATGCACTTTAAGATTAAATGAGACATATAAAGAAAGGGATTTTTAAACCATTTACACATGTGCATATAAAATCTAAATTGAATCCCTGCATGGACCCTACAAACTAAAGAGAGTGCTATTAAATGTATAAGGAAGACAGTATTCACGTGTAAATGTGTAAACGTCATCCATGAAACATGCAAACTCATACAGCACATACTGAAAATGTACGGAGTTGCATGAACAGTAGAATTCCATCATACTCGTTTGTAGTGAAGCTGGTGACTTAACTTTAAATTGCATATATTTGCTAGCAATTAGCTAGCTGGCTTTTACCGCTGCGTCACTGATTTCTCGGCTCAGGGTGAAAGTGGACGCTGTTTCCTCAGACCCGCCAGCGATTGGTTGATCTTATCTCTTCTCAGTTTTCTTTACAAGCTGTCATATTTTTCACTGTGATGAGTCTCGCGGTGGCGCCGTATATTATATTCCTTGAATACCGAAACTTGTTGCAAACACGCCAAGCACGAAGGTTTCCCGTGCGTCTCCGTAAATAAATAGGACGTAGTCAATGTTTCATTGAAAATTCTACACTCTTTAACTACTTTTCTCTATCTTAATAACGACATTTTGGCTAATGAGGGCGTAGCGGGGAGGCGGAGAACAGGGTAGTAAAACGTGCTAACAAGCAGCAGGTGGTGCATTGATAACGTCTGCTGATTGGTCCGTCTCAGTGATGCGGATTGTCGTCTACTCCGACCAAAATAGTGAAAAATCTTGAATTCAATTTTTCACTTTAAAATTATCCTGCGGGCCTGATCGAACCTCCTTGCGGGCCAGTTCCGGCCCGCGGGCCGTATGTTTGACACCCCTGGCTTAGAACGAGCAAAATACTTCACTACTTCTGTTTACGTGACGACAACATGGCCTCTGTTTCGGCGCGCGGTAATATATCATCGCGGGACGGCGGTAAAAATGAACGGGTGACTGAGTGGACAAGACGTAGAGGCCCGGAGGTTCGCAAACAAGGCTTGTTTTTGTTTTGGAGGGTCGGAGCTGCCAAGCCGCCGCCGTCGCCGCCCGGCTGTCAAAGCGCTCGGAGATACAGCCCATAAATAACCGGTATAAATGTTAACGTGCGACATGATCCCCCGTCCCCGTCCATCTCATCGGCGTCCATCTTCTGCCGGGAGCCGGGATCGCAAAGGGTGACCGAAATCGCCCTGACACGCCGCGCGACCGCCACATCCTGACGATGATGTCACTAACCGAAATACGGCCGCCTGGATTTTTTAAAGATGGCCGCCGATCGAGATCGACGAAACGTCGTTTAAAAAGTGACTGTTTTTCGGGGGCTCTTTATCTTCGAGGCCCGACGCCATTTTTGTTTAATTTTGACCCAAAAACCGAGGCGGTGATGTTCTCCGCCTTCCGAGCAGCGGCGGTGTTTTATCTTAAATCCCTTTGCGGTGCTTTTCCACAACAGGATTGGGATGGGAAGTGTTTGTTTGGCGCTAAAGACGTTACGGCGGCGGCTGTATTTTTCTTTTCTATTGTTTCTGATGGAATTCTGGGTGGATCTCATTTTGCTCACAAACCACAGGTGGCTGCAGTTTGTCAGGTTTAGCTCCTCGCCGATACGACCAGCGCTAACGGCGCCGTCTGCCTTTTATCTGAGTCTATGGGGAAGAGCAGATGGTTGCATCTGTGTGTGTGTGTGTGTGTGTGTGTGTGTGTGTGTGTGTGTTTGCGCAGGGTAAAGGTGGCAATGGGGCAATTTGAACCGTTAAGTTATTCTGAACCTAAATTGTCCTTAGGTGTGAATGATGGGTTGGATGTCTCTGTGTGTGGCCGGCGATGATTGACAGGTGACTAGAATAAGCCCCGCCTCTCACCCCCCAGTGTGCTCTGATTGGCTGCAGCCAGCAAGCACCATTTTCATTTGTTTAATAAATTCATTTATGTAAATGTTTGCCTTTGAATACACAGATGCAGCTGATATGATTTTGATTTAATTTAATTTAATTTAATTTAATCTTTTTTTATTTTATTTTATTTTATTTTATTTCATTTTATTTTATTTTATGACGCGTTCTCAGACATGCTTTTCTGCTGCAACTTTAAACACATTTTGTTTTTGTTTCTCTTGGTATTTAAATTGTATTTTAATGCCATTGAATTATTTCCAGTTCATTTTAATAAATGTATGGATTTAATGAATTAATTTTATTCTAAGTTTATTGTAATTTTTTGACTTTAAACTCATAACTTGACTATTCATAATAAATGCACATCTATATGTAATATTAAATGATGTTGAGATTGGAAAAAAGATGTGGAAAAAAGTAGAAAATGGCACACACACACACACACACACACACACACACACACACACACACACACACGTAAATCATTCATTTCTCTTTATATCCTCTGGGTCGTCTAACCTCTATCCCTTTTCTCCTGCAGCTCAGCGGATGACAAGTTTCGCTGGAACAACCAAGGTAACGTTTCTTCTGCCGTCGTACGCGTTCACCAGAAGAATAACAGCACGGGGAACACACACACACACACACACACACACACACACACACACACACACACACACAAACTATTAAGCGCCATTGAGATGTAACATTCTTGTCTCTCTAATGCCTCGGTTTTCGCCGCTGACGGACGAGCAAAGGTCACACACATCATTTGCATGTAATTCTTCAGACGTGGGGTCGGAGGCGGCGTCCGTGGAGAAGACGGCGAGAATCAACACGCGCCGTGGCGTTCGGCGAGTGGGAGGCCACGAAAATAAATAAATGAAATAAATAACCCCCAACTCCTCAACCCCCCCCCCCCCCTTTTTGATCCGGTCGTCATTAAAAACCCGTCGCTGTCGGATCAAACAGGTTTAAAGATGAGAGTCGGGGCAGCCGGGGCGGGGAAGGGGGGGGCGGATCTGCCGCCGCCGCCGCCGCCGCACGCCAACCAGAAATGCACGACCGCCGCCAATTGAAGTCGATCAAATAGTCAGCTCTAATCCGCCATGCTAAAACCTCTGGCCGCGGCACTGGGTGGCCAGATTAGCGCTCCACCTAAGACCGGCTAATAAGGGTTTTCCCTCGCCCCCCCCCCCTCCGCACCCTCGCCGGTGTCCATGACGCCGGCCCTGTTATCGCACCCCCTCCTCCAACACCGTATCTCGCCACAGGATTATCGTCCCGGCCCGACCCCGGGGCCGTCCGTTTACACCGCCGCCGCCGCCGCCGGACGCAGGCGTTTTTCATTTTTACCCGCCAGGAATTGATTGAGGTCCGTAATTCCGAAGCTCCCTCGCAAGGTTAAAATGCAATTAACCTTAAAATCTGCCCCCCCCCCTCCTCCTCATCCGGGGCCTTCCTCTGTTTTGGAGTAAACACCTTCGGGCCGCCGTGTAAATAAAATGAAAGCGGCGGTCTAATCCGCCGGCTCCTGCCCGGTCCTCCCTGTCGTCGTTAACGGTCCGGTGACATCATCAGCTCAGGGCCAATGGCTGCGGCGGGGGATGGAAAAGAACATTTTTCTTGGTACAAAATTCATAAGACCAACCGGGTTTTACTTTGAAAAAACGACTGTTTCCGCCTTCGCCGTAATTACGAGGCATTTCGCACATCGGCTACCACAAGCTAGCCCCCGGAAAAAGAAAGAGCCGGAAACGAGCAAACGATGAAACCGCAGAAGTGACGCAGACCGCCGGAGATAAGAAAATATCAAAATTCCGACCCAAGTTACGGGTTCATCGCAAAAGGCGATACACAAGTTCAGCGCTCGCAATTTGCAGTGAACGGCGAGCTAATGAAGCTAGCCTGTTAATTGGCTGGAAATGCTAACACAATTCGTCACCTGTTTAGTAGTGGTACTGACTCTACATAAAATTAAAAAAAAATTAAAAAATCATTTCTTAATGATTCGTAAACAAAGGCTACGCCGATGGATTGCTGTCCATCCCAAAAAATGTATCTTTTTCAAGTACTTGCATAGCACTATTAAAATTGGAGCTGGGATACAGTTAGCACGGTTAGCTTCGTGCAGAACAGTCATTAATACTCGCACAGAATACTATTATTAGATTTAAAATTTAATGGCTCTTGAACGGCTGTGGTCTCACACGGCGGTCTGACATATGGCCGACCCGGGGCGAGGTCGCACCCGAGCGCGGTCGCCACCCCGGTGGTTGCGAGGAAGCCGCGGGCGAGCTATAATTACGGCGGCGGCGGCTCGTCCGCTGTGTGTCCACCGCACAATATGGCCGCTTGAAGGTGAACGAGTACGCGCTTAATAGACTGAGCCGAGGCGGGGACGGGGGGGGGGGGGGGGGGGGGCAGCGGAGGCAGCCTGAGGCCGAGTCTTTTTTCTTATTTGGACACGAGTACGGACACGCGGCGTTGCCCTCCATCGCTAACGTTCCCCTCCCTCGCTAACGTTCCCCTCCCTCGCTAACGTTCCCCCGTTTCCTGTGTTTGCTTCTACAGACGGACAGAAGGACATCGAGGAGGAGCTGACGACTGGCCTGGAGCTGGTGGACTCCTGCATCCGGTCCCTGCAGGAGTCCGGCATCCTGGACTCGCAGGACTCGGGAGACAGTAAGAGCTTGAATGGGGCGGGCGGGAAAACCGGAAACGACTATAAATGGTAACGGTTATTAGAAACGATGTCACCACCCCCCTCCCCCTCCCCCGTTCGTCCGGGTGAACCCCGATTCTGATTGGCTCCCGTGTTGAGCCCACGCCGGAACCCCGTCGGGAGGCAGGCAGAAACCCGGCGGGTTTGATATGCTAATCCGGCCCTCGCCGCGGAGTCAGCGGGCTCGCTGCTCGGCGAGGAGGGGGGGCACATGAAAGTGCAGCGAACATGAAAGGGGGGAAATAAAAACACAAAACACGGCGGCGCTCGCCGAGGTCTAATCGCACATCTGATGAGGACGAGAGACAAAGGGAGACGATGAAGCGCCGCCGCCGCCGCCGCCATCTTTGTGAGATTTGACTTTCAAGGTAAAAGACGCGGGGAGGGTTGTGATTGACAGCGGGTCCCAACACAAGCGTGTTGTCATGTCCGCTAGAACTACGTTCACTTTCACTTTCACTTTCACTTTCACTTTCACTTGCGTTACAATAGAGTCGCATCTGAATATGTCTATGCATGCTAAGACTTAAGCCCCGCCCACCCGTGGGGTCGGGACTCTTAAGCCCCTCCCACCTGACCAGTGGCTAGCCCGGACGCTAGCAAACGCTCGGTCCAGTTAGATGTTCCAGCAGGTGGTCACTCGCTTGCTAGTAGCTAACACAGGAGCGTCAGCATCAATAACAATAATAGCCCCCTCCGGCCACCCCACCTCCACTCTAGCCTCTAGATCATTTTTAAATCTTTAATTTCTTTTATTGGTACATTCCTTTTCTAATCACATTAAATCCCCTTGTGGCGATTTTTCACGAGGGGTCGGGATGTATTCTTTAAATTAAATCGTAAAGTAAAGAGCCGCCCCCTCCCCTCCGCCACCCCCGTTTCCCCCGATGGTTTGTTCCAAAAGTTCGCATCAGCAGGAAAACGCTGTATTTTTCCACCCTGCCGCTAAAACAAAGAAATATAGTTAGCTACTGTAGTTGCTTCCTAATTTGGGATTTTTTGATTGGTCGACAGCGCTGGAATAGCATAGCGCTCGCTACGCTAAACGCACAAACAATGGAGGACGTCTTGGCGTTGCTGGACTCGCTGCTCAATCTGTGACTTCATGCTAGCAGCCATGCTAACATGTTTAGCATGTTTAGCATCAGCGGGTGGACACCCGAGTCCTCTGTCCTCCCCCGCCGCCACATTTCCCAGCGTCTGGCGCGGGAAACGCCGGCCTGAGAAGCTTTCCAGACACAAGGTTGATGTTTGACCGCTAATATGTTCGATGTTTGACATGCTAATAAGGGACGCTCCTGGTCTCCGCACCCATTTTGGACTCCACGCGCCGAGTTTTCTTAACGTCGGCGCGCGTGACATCCAATCCAAATAATACCTGAAAATTTCACAGGAATGTAAAGCAGGAGATTACAGCGCTGCAGGAACCCGAAATGTATAAATAATCCCCCTTAAAGCCTCCTCTCCCCCATCTCCCATCCCTTCCCGCAGACACGTAGAGGGGTGTTGTTGTGCACCCTCCTTCCCTCCCGTGCACGAAAACACGACACCAAACAGTCAGAGCGGCGGCGGAAGTCAAGCTGCTGAGTAGATTAGCTCGCCGCGCTGCCGCGGCCTCCATGCTTCACGCTGCCTGCTAGGGGGTTGTTTGCTAGTCTGCATGCTAATCGGCGTGCGCGCGCGGCTGGCAGGTTTGGTGCCTGAGCGCTCGTGCGTGCGTGCATGTGTACGTGTGTGTGTGTGTGTTCATATACGTGCCTGTCCAGACAGGAAGGGGGGGGCGCGTCTGAAAATAGACAGGCGGTGAAATATTTAAATGTGTCAATAGAGAACGCCAGTCACGGCGCCAAAGGAAAGCCACTCAACTTTTCTCTTTAGTGTGTGTGTGTGTGTGTGTGTGTGTGTGTGTGCGTGTGTGTGTTTGACAGGAAGTGAGGAATCAGGGCGGGTAAGGCATGTTGGCAGGTGGATGTAGTGCACCTGTGTGTGTGTGTGTGCGTCCATCCAAATCTGATATTGAACTACATTTGGGAGACATTTTTATGGCATCCAGTTTTACCATCACACACACACACACACACACACACCACTAACCCACTCACTCACTCGCTCACTCGAGATGGAATCATTGGAGCCTTCAGTGTTTGCCATCAGAGTAATAATGTATTTATGAGCTCCTCACACACACACACACACACACACACACACACACACATGCATATGTGCACAAAGAGCCCGCAGATGTTTTGCCACTTTAGGTGTGTTCCATGGCAGTGAAGGGAATCTTGGTGTGCGACTTTGTGTGTGTGTGTGTGTGTGTGTATGTGTGTGCACGAATCCATCTGAAACAGGTACGTCTTCCATTTCCCCCAAACGTGCACGTCTGCACCCCAGAGACGAGGCGATATTGGACGGACGGGGGGGGCGACGACCCAGTAAACCCCCCCCATCCCACGTGGAACCCCGTGCTTAATAATGCAGGCTCTCCTCAGGAGCTTCTCGGCACGGAGACGCTTTTCACCCGCAGAACGTGGCGTTCTTCCTCCCTCGCCGCGTCCACAACGCCGCTGAGTTCGGTTAATAATCACCAGCAACATCTCAAGCTCATCAGAATGAAAATGTTTAAAAGCCAACACAACTTACACATTCATTTTGCATTTCGTCTTTTTTTTTGGGTTTTCGTTTTCCCACCGCCGGAGTGGAACGCCAAGGCCGAGCCGAGCCGAGCCGAGCCGGGTCCGAGAGAGAGATAGAGTTGTGTCTGCAATTAGATCTTTTGATGAGCCTCATCATCACCACCATCCCCAAAAGTGAATTAATGGAAGGGGGTTGCATCAAAAATTCATCAGGACTAATAAGCGAGCTGGGAGAGCTTTGGCTGGCGCTCAGGCGCTCGCCGCTCCTCGCCGCTTGGGAACGTTCTCGCCACATCGGCGGGAGAGCCAAGGAAGGCCGGGGTTCGTCGAGGTTCGCCACGTGCGGATGGCGTAAACACGGAGGAGCGGCGAAGCGTGTTATGTCAATATGTGGCAGCGCACACGTGTGTGTGTGTGTGTGTCAGTTTCGGAGGCAGTTCTGTCACTGCAAAGTGAGGAATTACCGTAATGGGTGGAAATAAATCACAACCGGCCTTTCAAATTGTCTGGCGGCTGCGGAGGTTAATGAGGCGGCGCCGCGGCGGCGGAGAGCAACCCCCCCCCCCTCCTCCCGTCACGCGACGCTTTTTGACAACGCAGCGAAACTATTAAAATTTCCAAACCTTATTTTAACATCTGGGGCTAAAATACACCCACTTGTTCCAACCTTCCCCCTGTGATGAGTCTCCCTGAGGCCAGGTGGCTCGGACTAGCTTAGCTTAGCCTAGCTTAGCTTTAGCCTGGTCAATGAGTGCCCCCCCTCACCGGGTACCCGTTTCCGCAGACGTCTCGTCGAGCCTGAATGCACCACGCAGGTGCGCGACGTGGAGAGCGAAGCAGCACCTGGCTTGCAGTTCGTGGAGGAAAATAAAAAAAAAAAAAAAAAGCTAACCGCTAATTTACATTATCCGTCTTCGTTACGCGCCTCTGTCACGTCGCCAATTAGGGCGAAGTAGCGAGCAAATGCATTAACCCGGGGGAAGCGGGGGAAGCTGTAAAGGTGAGGCGGTTGGTTTATTCAACAGAGAAGTCAAACGGGGGAGAAATAAACACCGTGCCTGCGTGAGGGTTCAACTCTTTAAAAAAAAAAAGAAGAAAAAAGTTGGAACGGCCGGATGAAAAACGTTGCCGAACTGACAAGAATACAACGCTGATTCCAAAAAGCGGATAAATCTCTGCGGTGACGCGACGGCACGCGACACACACGCCATCCACCGTTAAAACGCTTGTTTTTTGAATGGAGTTCTGCCTGCTTCCGTTTGTGGGTCACTGTGCTGCACGGCACCTTGGAAAACTCCCAGAAAAAGTTGTTTGTTGCAACTAAACACCACAAAAGGTGGGAGAAGCCGGCAAATCACCCGCTTTTTTTAAATTGACAGATTCAGCGTCTCACCCAGACTCTGCTCTTCTACTCCGGATCCTTGTATCGTAGTACGCTAACGCCATAAACCGATCGGCGTTCTCCATGCTAAGCTAAAGAAAGACCCATTTCCCCCAAAAAGCTCCTCTTGTAAACCAAGGCTTTCAACACTTGAACCTGCGGCATGAATAATCCAGAAGGGGGCACGGACAGGTAAGAGACAGCGACGAACGAAGTGACGGAGGCGGAGTGAGTGGCGAGAAAAAGTGGGGGAAGCCACGGGAACGAGCGTTTTAAAATGAAGGTCACGGAGCGTGGCGGCGGGGAGGCGCCGGAATAACATACCGGCTAAAAAGCTAATGGGTGTCCTGAAAAAAAAAAAAAACTGACAAGGATTTCTATTTTAGCTTTTGGCCTCCTTTTTTTCTCCTCTTCCTTGTTCCCCGTCCTGTACCTCGAGCGAGGTACTTCCCCCCCCCGACCAGAGGGGGCGACGGCGAGCAGATGTTATCGGTTTTCTGCAGAAAAACTGAAAAAAACAATCAAATGAAACGGCTTTATGTTTTTGTGAGTTCACCTCTCTTTCTCCTTCTCCTCTCCGCCCATCAGGACAAGGACTTCTGTCTCAAAGCGCTCTGCAGCTCAACAACCAGGATGCCTATGCGGCTGCCGGTTACCATAGCAACCAGGGGCTGGCTCTCAGCGAGGCGGTGGCGGGCCGCAGCGGCCACGTGGGCGGGGCCGTGCACAGCTACAACCAGGTGACGCGCACGCAAAAACAACAGAATCTCTATCCCGTCAGGAATAGTCCCGTTTCCGGTTTTCGTCCTTTTGTAGCATTTTGTTTTGAAAAATCAGCAGGATATTAACCCATAAAAGTCATCAAAATAAAGTTTCACCAATCCGGCGGTGCGAGGGTGGCGAGTTTAACCAAAATAGGGGTCGCTCTGCATCGTCGCCCCCTTGTGGAACCCGGAGGAATCCCTTCAATCTTACGAAACAGTTAGCGAAAACAGTTAGCGAAACAGTTAGCGAAAACAGTTAACGAAACAGTTATAGTATCAATAAATATGAATGTAATATTAATAGAGAGACAATTAAAAGATAGACAACAACGACAACAACAACTGCAAGGATAAGAATGGACAACAGAATGGGGAAAAAAAAAAAAATCAAGGGTGAAAATAGAAAACCAACACGACAACAACAAGGATAGGAACATAAATAGTGACAATAGCAGTGAGAAAAATAAACAAAGATAAGCAGGATGCTAATAGGCTGAGACCAACAAGGATACGCATGACTGTGTGTGTTGCTAAGTGCTAGTGCTAGTGCTAGTAGCACCCCCAGCTAGCGATCAAGATAGAAAAGTAGGAATATTAAGACATTGCTAGTAAACACACTGGGGAAGTGCCGATCCCGCAGGTGAAGCTAATGATGCTAAAGCTAACAGTCGTCCACGTCGTCAGCTGTTTCCGTTGCCATCTCCGCAGGTGACGTCCAGCCGCGCCGCCGCCCAGCTGGCCGCCACCGACTCGCCCTCCCAGTCCCAGAGAGACTCCTTTGCTCAGCAGGCCCACGGCAGCGCCTTCCACATGCCCGCCGACGGGGGGCCGGCGCCCAGCGGACCCTCCATGTACTACTCCTGTGCAACGCTGCCGGCGCAGGTACCCGTCCGTGCACGACGTCCTGACTTCCTGTCAGACCCGGACAGGAAGTCAAGGCCAGATAGGATTCTGCCATCTCTGTTTTTGAGTTTATATGATTTGATTTTGCCAAAGTTTGCCGAAAAAGACATCGGCGGCGGCTCCTTCTAACCTCCTGCATGTGTGTTATTACGGGATGGTAAATGATTTTTTAACCCACAGATCCTTGTTTCTAAAAATATTTAGATATCTTCAGGTCATTTTTTTGGATACATTTTAATTTAATTTAAATTTACAGTATTTTTTTAATTTATGGTCATGTATTTTATTTAATCTTACTTTATTCCATATCATTTCACAGTATTTCACTTTATTGTATTTTTTTGTAGCCGGGTAGCATCTTTCCAGGTAGCATGTAGCGTGTGTGTGTATTTTATTTTGGATTTTAGAGAAAAATCAGTTACGACGTCCTGACTTCCTGTCAGACCCGGACAGGAAGTCAAGGCCAGATAGGATTCTGCCATCTCTGTTTTTAAGTATTTATATGATTTAATTTTGCTAAAGTTTGCCAAAAAAGACATAGGGGGCGGCTCCTTCTATGTGTGTTATTACGGGATGGTAAATGATTTTGTTTGTAACCCACAGATCCTTGTTTCTAAAAATATTTGTGTATTTTCAGGTCATTTTTTTGGCTCAATTTTATTTCAATTTAGATTTACAATATTTTTCAAATTTTATTGTCATGTATTTTATTTAATCTTACTTTATTCCATATTATTTCACAGTATTTCACTTTATTGTTTGTAGCCGGGTAGCATCTTTCCAGGTAGCATGTAGCGTATGTTTGTATTTTATTTTTGATTTTAGAGAAAAATTAGTTTTAAATCATCCCCCGCTAATGTTTACAAAGTGCCTTGTCATGATTTCTTTTTCCACACACACACACACACACACACACACACACACACGCGTCGGGTATCCTCTCAGTAAACTATGGCACTGATCCCCACGGCGGACTGACTCAGACCCAAACATGTTTGACTCGGCTGCTCCCTCTGCTGAAGCGAAGCGAACAGGAAGCCGTAGGTGTGATCACGCCGCCTGCAGAGCGGCGTCCGCGGCGAGGTTTGCGTCATTTCCGCACGGCGGCCTCTGTTTAACCCGTCCGCCGCTTCTTCCCCTGCAGCGCGTCAGCTCCCCCCTGCAGGCGATGGGCTCCCCCACCAAGCTGCAGCGCCTCGGGTCGGCGTCCTCCGACATGCCCAGCTACGCCACGCTGCAGCGGGTGTCTTCGCCCAAGCAGTCCCCCAGCCGGCTCGCCAAATCCTACAGGTGGGTCGCGGCTCTTCACGCGGCGCCGCGCGCGCTTTATCCGTCGCTAACGCCGCCCTCTCGCCTCCCTCCTCCGCAGCACATCCTCGCCCATCAACATGGTGGCGTCGGGCGGCTCCTCCTCGCCGCTCCCCATGGCGGCGTCCCCGGGAGGGAACCACACCTCCTCGCCGCTGCACCAGCTGAGCGCGGCGGTGGGCAGCTACGCCACGCTGTCGCCCACCAAGCGCCTGCTGCATCACATGGGGGTGGACGGCTACAAGATCTCCCACGAGCTCTACGCCAACGCTACCCTGCAAAGGCCCGGGAGCCTGGCAGGTAGAGGTCAAGGCAACTTTTTGCTTCTCTTTTCAATGTGTGTGTGTGTGTGTGTGTGTGTCCTTGCACGTCCAGAAACAGTCACTTGAAGCCTCCAGCTTTCCAGCTCAGCCATGATTGGCTCCCGCTTTGTATACAAATTAGCAACGGCGATAAGCTACGTCCCAGCTAACTGCAGCTAACGTGTTCTCCTCAAGCAGGCTTACGAATTTCATTTGTTCTTTTGATTCGGTAATCAATCCCTTTTTCCCGTTGAAATCAATGTAAACCCCATCCATCCGCTCTCCAGCCCTAAAAAAACGCTCCTTTGAAACTTTTTGTGGGTTTCCTGGTGGCAAAAATCCAGGGAGAAATTAAAGATAACCTTAATTATTGTTGTGTTTCTGGTGTTATCTGTCTCTTCTTGCCAGCACTTGTACTCAGTGTTTCCTTCACTAAATCAGCCAAAGTAAAGCCTTCTTGCATATGAGAACCTTGCTAATGCTAATGCTAATGCTAATGCTAACGCTATCACCAGCTTGCTGTCTTTCATTCATCCACGCTAACAATAACTTTTCTACTTCTTCTCCGACTTAGGACCTTCGCTCCGCTCACGTTGTCCCCCCTTTAGCAACATTAGCCGTCTTTAGCGCATCTTTGTTCTTCGGGTGGTTGACTCAGCCGTGTCGTGGTGCTCGGAGAGATCTGTAACGCCACCATTTATTTCAAATGTATTTCAACTGAAATTCCTCTTAACGACGTTAGCGCTAGCACTCTTTTTTTGGGAGCCATAATAAGGGTTAGCTTACTGCAAAAAAAGGATCATAACAGTAGAAAACAGCCATGAAGGATGTAAACAACCCGGAGTAGCATGCGCCACTGTCGCTACGCTACAACACCACAATGCGGAAAGGCGATTAAAAAATTTTGTGTTCGTGCACTGTGACTCCTGCGGAACGCCATTCAAAATTTGACAAAAACCTCGATTTGGGTTCTACTATATTTATTATTTATCATCTTCAGCCCGGTTGCAGGTTCCTCACCCCCCCCCCCACCCTTCGTATTGGATTGTTCCATTCCAGCGTTGCTTCCATCTGTGCTCCCCTTCAGGCTCCAGAGGCTCGTACAGCAGCCAGCACAGTCACCTGGGCTCCGAGCTTCGGCCCCTGCAGTCCCCCGAGCACCACATCGACCCCATCTACGAGGACAGGGTCTACACCAAGCCCAACTTGAGAGGACAAGGTAAGGGGGGGGGGGGGCAGGACGGACGCCGGCGGGCGGGCGCGGTATTTCCTCAGGGGTCGGAGGTCGCATCCGTGTGAAAAAGAAGAACGCATCGAGCTGACGGGGAGCGAGCGGGATGTTCTAGAAGAAACATGAAGGTGGAAATTTAGGAGAACCAGAAGGGGGCGGGTGGAGGGGCGGAAGGTCTCGCAGATCCGGAAAAGTCCTTAATGAAAATAAAGGCCGAGAGTGAACCTTTAAAGCCCCGATGGCGGCTTATAAAGCTGTCATACATGTGTTATCACACAGTCTGTGAATGTAAGAAAAACACAAAATTATCAAAATAATATAAAATAACCCAAAATATTCCAATTGAACTCCCACAGTTGGTAAAGCCAGAGATACTATCAGCAACATGTACTTGTACTCTAATGTAAATACCATGCTTCAGGTGTACTTTCATTTCTGGACTATTGGGCGCACCTGAATATAAGCCGCACCCGCTAAAAATAACAAATCTATGTTTACATATTTAGGCTGCACTTGTCTATAAGCCCCAGGTGTCCACGTAAGATCTTTTGACGGAAACATTTTTCTTTTTGATTAAATACATACCAGTAACATCCGCAAATACGTACTGAAACATTTTGGCAGTGGGAACTTCAGTCAAAAAAATAAATAAAAAAATTAGCCGCATCGTTGTTTAAGCCGCAGCGTTCAAAGCGTGAGGAAAAAGAAGCGGCTTAGATTCCAGAAATTACAGTATTTCCTCATGCAGGGCTGATTTGAGGTACAATACTGCAGTAGTACTCTTATATAGCGTCATAAACAGAGTATTTTGTGTACTTTATGTAGCAGCAAAGCTAATTAAATAGCAATGTGATGCTAATAATGTTAGTATTGTAGAAAGTACAAGACGTTGAGAGGTAATAAAATGAAACTTGGAGAAAATTTAAGGAACAGAATTTTTACAGAAAAGAGGTGTATTTAAAAAAAAAAGAAACTTTTGAAAAAAAAACCCAACAAATTGACTCATCAAAGAGAAAAGACAGGAAGTGGAAAAAAAATGTCAAAGGAAGAAAAAGTCACAACGGCGTGAATGAAGAAAGGAAAGGCTGGAAATAGTCCCGTCTATAAATAGCGGCGGCGGTGGCGGCGGCGGCGGCGGCGCCCGTCACCTGGTGAACCGTCTAAATATAAAAACGTCACATGATTTTAAATAAAGTGGCGGATTAAAAGACGCCTGCAGGACAGGAAGTGACACGGTGCGGTCCGCCGACACTTCCTGGAAAGGCCGCTCCGAGGTATCCGGCGGCGCCAGAACACCACTTCCTGTTGCAGTCGCTTTGTTTGACCAAAGCAACAATCCCTATTGTAGAGGACAGGTGTATTGCAGTGTAGTGATGACAACAATAAAACCCTGGAGAACACAATCGCCATGGTAACACGGGCACACACACACACACACACACACACACACGCACACGCGCGCACACACACACACACACACACACACACACACACCAACTGAATTCAAATTTGAAATCCTTGAGGAATTAATTGGAAATTTAAAAATATGTCAGGTCAGGTCACCCTATTTTAATAAAATGTGAAATTAAAAAAAAATCGAAAAATATAAGCGATGCGGATGCAGCTTCTCAAATTAAAAGCATCGCAGAGCCATCGCCAGGTCACACACACACACACACACACACACACACACGCAAAATTCAAATTTGAAATCCTTGAGTAACATATTAGAACTTTAAGAATAAATCAGGTCACGTCACCTTATTTCAGGGATATGTGGAATAAAAAACAAAACAAAAAAAACAAAACAAAGGAAATGAAAATTGGGTTGCAGTTTTTTAAAAATAAAAGCATTTTAGCGCCACACACACACACACACCCACACACTGAATTCAAATTTGAAATCCTTGAGGAATTAATTGGAAATTTAAAAATAAGTCAGGTCAGGTCACCCTATTTTAATAAAATGTGAAATAAAAAAAAAATCGAAAAATATAAGCGATTCGGATGCAGCTTCTCAAATTAAAAGCATCGCGGAGCCATCGCCAGGTCACACACACACACACACACACGCACACACACACACACACACACACACACACAGAGTTCAAATTTGAAATCCTTGAGAAATATATTAGAATTTTAAAAATAAATCCGATCACGTCACCCTATTTCAGGGAAATACGGAATAAAAAAACAAAAAAAAAAAAGAAACTGAAGGAAATGGAAATTGGGTTGCAGTTTTTCAATATAAAAGCATTTAGCGCCACACACACACACACACACACGGATATTCCCGCTGAGTGTGTATATGTGTGTGTGTCGGCCAGTCTTCTACCCCCTCCTCTTCACCCGTCCTTTTTATTTAAATCCACTTTTTGGTTTATTACCACCTGACGTAATCAGTTCTCATCTAACCTCCTGTCTTTATTTTCACTTCTTTTATTTCACGCCTCCTCCCTCCTTTTCTTTTTCTCCGTGCTGGTGCTTTGTTTCTTTCTCACCGTGGCCCCGCCCCCTTTTTTCCCTCGCCATCCCTCGGCTCCGCCCCCCCCGGGTCGGCGCCAGTGATGAACCAGTTGTACCAAGAGGTCCTCAACTATCTGCTCTGTCCGTACGCTCCTCTCCCCGCTGTAGCCCCGCCCTCCCCCGGTGTCGACCCAATCCCCTTGCAGCGAACGGGCAGCCAGAGCGCCGCCGCCACCTTCCAGCGGGGAAGCTTCGCCACGGCGGGCGGCGCCGCCGACTACGCCAACCCTTACCGCACCCTGCAATTCTGCCCGTCCACCGAGTCGCCTTACAGCAAGTCGGGCCCGGCGCTCCCGCCCGAGGCGACGCTCGGGCGCTCGCCGTCCGTGGATAGCATCCAGAAGGACCCCAGGTGAGAGGAGTCTTTGCAAAAACAAAAAAAAAAAAAAAATGTTTTCACCGCCATCTTGACTCCGCCCCCTTCCTCCCCGGACACCCAACCCCACCCGCCCTCGCCGTGGAGAGAGAGAGAGGGGATGACTGCACCGTCAGGGCTCTGGCGCACACTTAGCATAGCATCTGGTGTTAGCGTCATCGCTACTCGTTAGCCACATGTGTGCCGCTGTATTTGCATTTGTGTGTGTGTGTATGTGTGTGTGTGTATGTGTTTGTTTTTCTCTGTTAGCCTCTCGGCTAGCGGCGGCATAGATTAGCCGGTGCTAATTAGCGCATATATACATATATATGTAATGAGGGGTGTATATATATGTATATAATCTCTTATTTCCCGCTCAGATGTACTTTGTCTAAAGAGGACGTCGACCCGCTGGCGTTTGAAAACGCAGATTTAGCTCAGTGAGTCTCCCTGTTGTCGCCATCGCTCTTCTTCCTCATCGTCCGAGTGATCCGCTCCCTCTCCCACTCCCACTCCCACTCCACGCTCCCATCGTCCGCTTCCTCCATCCACGCATTTCGGCCAAGTGCATGGCTTCGCGCCCCCCCCCGTCCCCCCGTCCCCCCCCGTGCACGGTCTGCGTTCGCCGCCGAGCTAAAAGGAGGGTTCGGAGGGTTTCGGAAAAAAAAAAAGAAAACGCAACTCGGTCGGAGTCCCTGGAAAACGTGACGTCGTCGGCGAACACGCGTCGGAATCACGAAGCGAATTTTGACCGGCGTGTCGGCAACGCTGCGCTACCGTGCTACTGCACATGTATGACACTTTATTTATTATTTATAATATCTCTATTTATATGATTTATGATATGTTTATATTTTATTATATTTATTCATTATTATATATTTTCTATATATATATTATGTATTATATTTTTCTACATATAATTATTATATATTTATTGATGATTATTTCTCTCTCTTGGGGCCTTTGCTATTCACTTGATAATGTGTGATATCAGATAAATATAATACAATAAAAATATAATAAATGACATATATTTATATTATTTATTATACTCTTATATATACAGTTATTAAATATTTATTGATGATTATTTCTCTTACGTGGGGCCTTTGCTAATCACTTGCTCATGTGTGATATCAGATAAATATAATATAATAAAACTATAATAAATAATGTATGTTCATACTATTTATTATATTTTTATATATATTATTATTATATATTTTGGGGGCCTTTGCTAATCACTTGCTCATGTGTGATATCAGATAAATATAATATAATAAAACTATAATAAATAATGTATATTCATATTATTTATTATATTTCTATATATATAATTATTATATATTATTTGGGGCCTTGGCGAATCACTTGATAATGTGATAATCATCAATAAATATTTTTGTTATTATTTTTATTAATTATTATATATTCATATATTGATTATTTCTCTTATTTGGGGCCTTTAATGATAATGTATGATATCAGATGGCGGGAAACATTTTATCCCCTAAAGTTATGATTTTAGGCTAAACATCCACCTTCAGCAGTTATAACACGTGAGATTCTCTTCTTTCTCTTTTTAATAAACTGTTTATAACCGCGAAAAAAAAAAAGAAGCTGTTTTTTGGGTTGGCTGCAGGATATCAAGTTGGAGAAAAGAAAGCGTGACCTTTGACCCCCGGGGGATGTTTTCATTTTGATCGGCGATGTTTTTGACGCATCTTTTTTATCTTTTTTTTTTTTTTTGTCATCAACACGCCAAGCTAACCGGGATGCTAACCCGCTAACCACTCATAAGTGTTTTTTTTTTTAGAACCCCCTTTTTCCCTCGATCCCCCCCATATCCTCGTGCATGCCCGCCCCCCCCCCTTCCGTGCATGACCTCCACCCACCTCCTCCATGCATGCACGCCCTCCCGAGAGAGCGAGACGAGTCCGTCCGACCGCTCCCGACAACCCATTTTGATCCGACGATTGATTCCTTTTATTTCGTTTTTGAATTGATTTCCTTTTGTTTCTTTATTTTTCCTTCCCTCTTGCCAGCCAGCCAACGTTTGCCTCTCTCTTCTCTCTCTCTGCCTGTCCCCCCTCGATAGGTACGACCCCGAATTCCTTGCGTGGAATCAAAATCAAGCCGAGCAAAGAATGACAAAGTAATCCAACTATTTATTTACACACATCTATATATACATATATATATATATATATGCACATATATATCTATATCTATATATACAGTCTGTCCATCTTTCCACACCTCTATCTCATCGTCTCCATCTTCGCTGCACGACGCCGATTCCAGACCCAGCGGCATGGCGTCCTCTCCGTCGCTAAGTGTGTGTGTGTGTGTGTTTTCCGTTGTTTTGTTTACCTCACGCGGCCTCCCGATTGGCCCGTTTGTTTATCCGTCTTGGGAAATCTCACGGGAATCAAAGTCGTAGCCGCCCATCTGTCCGTCATTCCGGCGGCCATCTTGGCTAAACCCGTCACTCCTGCCATTAGCGCTTTTTTTTTTTTTTTTTATTGCATCCCCATGGCGTCCACCCACCCCCATCCCCCCCTCCCCCCCCCCCGCTGCGACGTCGTCATGGAGACGGAAAAGAATTCAGGCGCGAATTGTCTTTTAGACCGTCGTAACACGAGATTATCATTATCGACGTGTAATTACACAGTAATTACGCCGTTATTCACTAACAGGAGTAACATGTAATTACACGGTAATTATCGCTTTGTTTGCTTGATTTGCGTCAATGATTTTAATATGGTTTTAAATATGGCGGCTGTTTGTTTGGGGTGTTGTTTGTGTCGGGGAAACAGCAGCCGAGCTTTTATTTTGAAATCCAAACATGTGAAGGCCCGACGAAGCGTCTCCCCGCCGGTGTGAAAATTGGCAGATGGCGTTCCGCGCCGATGCTGACGCTCGCACGACAAAGGAATTTAAAAAGAAAAAAAAAAAAAAAAAATGGCGGCGGTGGAGTCGGTGGGGGGTTGTTGCCGTGGAGACGAGATCGTCGTTCCACGCAGAGACGGGTCGGCGCTAAACAGACAAGACCTCGCTTTTATTTCACGCTCCTGAAGCACAGCCAGATCCTCTGATCCAGATTCAGTCATAGGGTTACAGTGTGTGTGTGTGTGTGTGTGTGTGTGTGTGTGTGTGTGTGTGTGTTTTTCTCAGCTCCACCTGACATACTCTGACCTTTCGTTCATCTTTGCTAGCCTCAGTGGGCCAGTCAGTCAGCCATGCTGTCTATCTCACACACACACACACACACACACACACACACACACACACACACACACACACACACACACACCTCTTTCCCTTTCCGCTGTCTCCCTCTCTGTCTGCCCCCCTCCCTCTGCAGAGGTCACGGCGGGGTCAGCGGCTCCTGCACATTTTATCGTGATAAAAATACCGATTTTTTTTTTTCCCCAGTCGATAGATTATTCTTTATTGATTTGATATCGGTGTCTTGTGTTTGCTGTTTGACCTGAAATCAGTCAGTTACAGTCGTCGGGGGCAACGAAGGGCAACGGGAGGTCATAGTTAGCCATAGTTAGCCATAGTTAGCCATAGTTAGCGGTCAGCTAACGCCTCGTCGGTTTACCGATCAAATTCACGGTTGTTTGTTTCCAATCGATGTTTTCTGGTTTCCTGGTTTTATTTTATTTTGAAGAAAAAAAACAGGTCGGCGTCTGAAAGGGCTGCCGGTCAATATTTAAAATGCTATAAATATTTTACATGTATTTTTTTACATTTGGCTCGCAGCAAAGCTGTCAGCTTCAGAACTGAAATAGAATTTTAAAATACCCTGAAATGAAACTCTTTCTCATTATTAATCATTATTATATTACTATTTATTCATAATAACTTCTGTCATTATAATTATTTGTAGTGGTATTAGTAGTATTTCACTATTACACTTTTTTAAGACAATTTTTTTATGATTGGTTATTATCATTACCAGTTACCAGTACCAGTTATGCTGTTATTATAATCATCATCATTTTTATTATAATTCTTATTTATATTTATTGACTTTATTTTCATTGTTACATATACTTTACATACATACATTTTTTAGTATAATCATCAACTACTAATCAAATTAATTGGTTGTATTATTATCAATATTTCCATTAATGCTATTATTATTATGATTATTTTTACCTTATATAATAATGATAAAAAAAATGTAATAATGACAATAATATTGATAATACAACTACTCATTATATGACTAGTAGTTAATAAGTACACTAAAAAAACCAATAACAATATATACAAAATATGTGCAACGATAAAAAGATTAGATTAGCATTTGTAGCTAGCTAACGCGCTGCTAACCGACTTTGTCGCGGTTTCACGGAAATACGCTATAAAAGTAAACAAAAAAAGTTTCCATTCAAGGACGCCCGTGCACCGAGCGCGCGCACGTGTGTGATGCATTCATAGTAAGGCCAGCGCCCCCCCCCGAGTCAGCTGTGAATCCCCCTGTGTGACCTCAGCGGCGCCTTGACAGCTTCCCCTTCCACAGCGCGGCGCCCGGCGCTGCTCGCCACAGCTTCCCCTTTCACAGCGCCGAGACCTTATTTAAGGAGCGCGCTCGCCGCCGGGCGCAGCCACAACACACCCTGAAGGTGGCGGTGATGCGAGCCGCCGTCGGAGGCCGTAGAAGAACAGAACCATGAGCGCGACGGCCGTCGAAGACGACGAGGACGACGACGTGAGCTTCAGGGTGGAGGGGCGGGACGCCGTCGCCGCCGCCGCCGCCGAGGAGGAGGAGGAGGAGGAGGAGGACGAGGACAGCGACTGGGAGAGCTGGGAGAGCGACGGGCGCAGCGACAGCTGGGAGAGCTGGGAGAGCCAGGCCGCCGGACGCAGCTGGGAGAGCGACGACGGGAGCGGCGGCGGCGGCGGCAGGACGCCGTTTCTGTCGTCGCGCTCAACACGCGGGAGGAAAAGGGCGGCGGGGAGGAAAACGAAGAGAACCTCCAGAGCTAAGAAAGAGAAGAAGAAGAAAGAGAGGAGCGACTCCCCGGCCTTCAGTCCGCTACTCGCCCTGCTCGCCTTCGCCCCCCTGCTGGCGCTGCTCAGGGATGGCAGGCGGGCGAAGAAGACGCCGCCGCCGCCGCCGCCGCCGCCACCGCCGCCGCCGCCCAAGCCAAACAGGAAGGGACCACGGACCGCCAGCGTGAGAAGAAGCGGGAAGGACTGGCGTGGCGTCCTGACTTTGGCGCCCCTGGTCGCCCTCCTCCTCGCCCCCCTGCTGGCGCCCTTCCTGGAGGACAGCCCCGACGCCAGCGACAGCGAGTGGCCTTGACGAGAGGCGGTCGAGGATAAGCCCCGCCTCCTCGCCTTTTTTTTCCCTCCCAGTTTGCGTCACACAGGCGTGCGCGGCGCTCCCCTGTGAGACGCCTCCCGGGTTCACAGCCGCCGTTGTGAACTTCTGGACGTACCGTTTCCCATAAAAGGGGCGGAGCCAGCGGGGCCAAGGCACCATGGAAGCCGGCGACCAGAAACACCCACAGAAGAAGAAGAAGAAGAAGCAAAACGGCGGCGGCGGCGGCGTGTTGCCTCGCCGCCGCAGGCCCTCCACCCTGGACCTGCAGGACGTCCAGGTTCCTCTGCTCTGCTTCCTGCTCCTGGTGTTCTTCACCGCCTACCTCCTCTGGGCGTCCCAGCAGAACTTCTCCTCCGACCCGGGATGGCTGGAGTAGAAACGGTCACGTGACTCATTTCGAACGGGAAATAAAATGTCAAACTCACCCGGCCGTCCACTTCATTACCGGGGAAACGGTATCGCCGCGGCGAACAAATCGCCATGGCGACCAGTCCCCGCCGCCTTTTTCGGCGGCGGCCATCTTGCGTTGTGTTTCCTCAACCAGGAAGTAGCATGACAGTAGTTCCCCCACCCTCAGCTCGATTCCACACACACACACACACACACACACACACACAAATTGATGATGGCTAGATTTTCGGCTTAATATATAAGACCTCAGCTAGTTGTGTATTCATTCCCTATGTGTGTGTGTGTGTGTGTGTGTGTGTGTGTGTGTGTGTGTGTGTGTGTGTGTGAGGAATGAGCACTCCAATTTGTGTAAACTCCAATTTAGATTTCCAGAGATCTGATTGGACGTCCCTGCTACAGAACCACAATGTGAGTCAGCTAAAGGCTAACAGCTGTTAGCCTCAGTTAGCATCCATGAAGCATATAGAAACTGCATGGTCACACTAACCCCACCATTACACACACACACACACACACACACACACACACACACACTCGGGAAATCCTTTCACACAGGAGATGCCTGATGCTCAGACATAGACAGGCATAAATATTTTGTTTTAATTGTCCGGTGTGAATGTTTCGTGTACCAACACACACACACACTAGTGCATATGCATGCATGCTCGTGCACACTCGTGCACGTGGGGACCCCGAGTGGCGCTGTGAGATAGCCCACCTGGCTGCCCGGGGATAGTGAATTGACAAGTTTGGCGGTGGTTTGTCGCAGGACGTTGGGTCGCCAACAGGAACGTGGCTCAGCGGGGATTTTGGACACACACACACACACACACACACACACACACCGCAAGGGTGTGCGGGCGGCCATACTTACTGTGGTCACGGGGAAAAACTTCAGAAAATCCTCTTTTGTCTGACTGAAGAGTGAGAAGAGACGGTCCGTCGACCTTGACTGTCCTCTGCTAGTTTTAAAGTTGAGGGATGTGTGTGTGTGTTCGCATGTGTGTGTGTGTATGTGTGTGGTGTTTATTAGCATTTAAAGATGATTTTGATGTGTTTTTTATTCCGGGATGAGGATCTTCCATCCTTCGGAGCCTCCAGGAAATAGACTGGTCCTGTGACGCTGTGGTTCAGGAGCGTAAATCATTTATAAAAGTTTTTTATTGACGCGTGACATTATTTTCTTAATGTTTATAAGAGCGCTGCGGCATGTAATAACAGCGTAATAAACAATTACGGACCATTGATAAGGAAAAGCATGGTAAACAAATCGCTGTCGGGAAGTATTTTCTACACACCGTTACTTCCTGTTTACTAAAATCAGCCCAATTCCAGTGCATTAATTCAAATGCTAACGCGCTAGTTTCCCCCCGATTTGCGGCGACTGCGTCAAAGAACGGAAAGGTCCGGATTAATCTGGAGCTAATGGGTTATTAGCATGAACCCCGGGCTATTTGCTACATGCTAACT
>NC_141308.1:12470000-12572500 GCF_037954325.1 Fistularia commersonii
GCATACTAAGTTGTCTGCGCGTGTGTGTGTGTATGAAGGTAGACTGGTCTCCCTGGAGACGCCAGTGCGGCTGCTGCATCCACTGTAAGAAACATCAAAAGGCAGAGGTGTGTGTGTGTGTGTGTGTGTGTGAGTGTGTGTGTGTTGCACGCCGCTGACCGTGCATGAGAGAGCGCCGATTTCGAAAATCCAACACGTCTTTTCCCGCGAGGGAAAAAAGAGATGGTGAAAGACAAAGTTTGCGGGGAAAGGAGGCGGAGCCTGGGAACCCTGATCCCCTGGTTGCCGCCGGCAACAGATCCTCCTTATTGATAAGCCCCGCCTCCTCCGGCCCCCCCGACCCCTCGCATCACATCGTTCTCACATTAATTATTGCAACTGCTTCTCGAACACATACATGCTCGCACAAGGCTGTGCATGTGTGTGTGTGTGTGTGTGTGTGTGTGTGTGTGTAGCCTGAAGCGTGCCTGGAGGCGTCTCGGTTCCAAGCTGAGACTTTTGAGCCAAAATGGCGTCCGGTGTCTTCCCACGGTTTCCCACAATCCTTTGCGCATCGAAGATCATAACAAGGCGTGGCCTCGTGTGTGTGTGTGTGTGTGTGTGTGTGTGTGTGTGTGTGTGTGTGTGTGTGTGTGTGTGTGTGTGTGTGTGTGTAGCTTGAAGCGTGTGCCTCAAGGCGTCTCGGTTCCAAGCTGAGACTTTTGAGCCAAAATGGCGTCCGGCTTCTTCCCACAGTTTTGCGTGTTGAAGATCATGACAAGGCGGGGCCTCTTGTGTGTGTGTATATGTGCGTGTGTGTGTGTGTGTGTGTGTGTGTGTGTGTGTACGTGTGTGTGCGCCCCCCCATGACTTCACCTCCACCCTTCCCAGTGTGTGACAGTGTGTGTGTGTGTGTGTGTGTGTTTCGGGTCAAAACGTCAGAATCTTAAAAGCTAGTAAATGTATTTTTTGATTCTGTCACTCACAGCTTCTCTCTCTCTCTTCCTCCTCATCCATCTTTTCTTCCCTTCCTTCACTCCTCCCTCTTTCTCCCTCCATCCCTCCATCCCTCCATCCCTCCATCCCTCCATCCCTCCTCCAGGGAGTTTGGCTGGAGGGATCCTGAGCTTCCAGAGGTGATCCAGATGTTGCAGCATCAGTTCCCGTCGGTTCAGTCCAACGCCGCCGCCTACCTGCAGCACCTCTGCTTCGGGGACAACAAGATCAAGTCTGAGGTGTGTGTGTGTGTGTGTGTGTGTGTGTGGTGAAAATGGAAACAAAAAATCTATATTTTGAGATGATAATTATCTTGCATCTTCCAATTAAAATGAAAATAAAATCCTCAGAAGGAGGCGAGGGTTTGGAGTCTGGTCAGAAAATCAATGTTTTTATTATTTCATGAAAAAAAAAAAAAAATTTTTTATTTTTATAGATGATTCAATGATAACAATAATAATAATAATTTTCAAAGACGTTGTTTTGTTTCCATTACCGGAATTTACGATGAATTTAGATGAGCATTTAAGTCATAAAAAAGGAATAATAAATAAATCACTCATTTCAAAAATATAGGTTATAAATAATAGTGGGATCAATTAAAATTAAATCAACAAGATCCAACAAAACAGAGTTTATACCAGAGTGTTTTTCTGTTGTATAAAATGAAACAGCATATAATTATCAAAAATAAAAAATTACAATTTTAGTAAACATTGAAAACAACAAACATCAAAAACTACCAACAAACATCAAAAAGGTAAACATCAAACACAAAAAAACATCAAAAAGGTAACATCAAACACAACAAATATCAGAAAGTGAAACATCAAATACAACAAACATCTGAAAGACAAAAATAAAACAATAAAACATCAGAAACTACCAATGAAAATCAAACATACAAACATCAGAAAGGCAAACATAAATAACAACAAACATCAGAAACACAACACTTAAAAAAGACAACCATCAAACACAACAAACATAATAAAAACAATGAACATCAGAAACAACATCAAAAAATCAAAAACAAACGTCAAACACAACAAACATAAATAACAACAAACATCAGAAAGAGAAAACATCAAAAAGACAACCATCAAACATATAAAACAATGAACCTCAGAAACAACAAAAAAAATCCAAAACAACAAACATCAGAAAGGCAAACATAAAAAAAGAAATAAACATCAATGACAAACATCAGAAACAAGCCAAATCAACACAAAAGAAATTGAAGGTCATTTAAAAATACAAACTTCATCAGAGGAGGTTTGAGATTCAGGCTGGGCCATGCATTCAGGACACGTCCTAAGGATCCCCTTCACACACACACACACACACACACACACACACACACACACACACACACACACACACCCCGGGGGCGGCGGCACCAGCTCCACATCAGGCCACATTAACTCCTCATTACGTTCACTTAACCCTCCTCGTTCACCGTCCGGGAGACGTCGCTCCTGCATGTCAGCTTCATTTTATTCACACACACACACACACACACACACACACACACACACACACACCGAAGGTCCCTAAACAGCGCCATTAAACCGCGGTTAGCGTTAGCTTTGACGCCGAACGTGAATAGCTTTATAACTGGGAGGCGTGATTGACGGGCCGGGACTCAAAGACGATTCATCCGCCGATTGAATAATTGATCGACGGTTTTAGTTAATTCATCACAGGAAAATAAAACCGTTTCCCGGATATTTAGACACGTTGAATTCATTAAAAGGACGTTTAAAAAAAACAACAAAATCGATCGCCACCAGGGGGCGCCGCAACTCAACGCTTTTATTGATCTCCAGGAAGAAAGGTCAAAGGTCACAGGCAGGAAAGCGATTGGATTGGATGTAGGTCAAAGGTCAGGGTTGTTGTCGCTGTGAAGGGACTTGAGCTCCGAGGGGTCAAAGGTCAACCCTTTTTCCTGTAAATCTGACTTCCTGTTTATGGTTTCGTCACGTGAAGAAACTTATCCGCAAGCTTCCCCCTCCTGCTTCCCCTTCCTGCTTTCACTTCCTGTTTCCCCTTCCTGCTTCTACTTCCTGCTTCCCCTTCCTGCTTCCACTTCCCGCTTTCACTTCCTGCTTCCCCTTCCTGCTTCCCCTTCCTGCTTCCACTTCCTGTTTCCCCTTCCTGCTTCTACTTCCTGCTTCCCCTTCCTGCTTCCACTTCCCGCTTTCACTTCCTGCTTCCCCTTCCTGCTTCCCCCTCCTGCTTCCCTTTCCTGCTTCCACTTCCTGCTTCCCCTTCCTGCTTCCACTTCCTGCTTCCCCTTCCTGCTTCCACTTCCCACTTCCCCTTCCTGCTTCCACTTCCTGCTTCCCCTTCCTGTTCCACTTCCCACTTCCCCTTCCTGCTTCCACTTCCTGCTTCCCCTTCCTGCTTCCACTTCCTGCTTCCCCTTCCTGCTTCCACTTCCTGCTTCCCCTTCCTGGTTCCACTTCCTGCTTCCCCTTCCTGTTCCACTTCCCACTTCCCCTTCCTGCTTCTACTTCCTGCTTCCCCTTCCTGCTTCCACTTCCTGCTTCCACTTCCTGCTTCCACTTCCCCTTCCTGCTTCCCCTTCCTGCTTCCACTTCCTGCTTCCCCTTCCTGCTTCCACTCCCTGCTTCCACTTCCTGCTTCCCCTTCCCGCTTCCTCCCCCCAGATCCGGCGGCAGGGCGGCATCCAGCTGCTGGTGGACCTCCTGGACCACCGGATGACGGACGTTCACCGCAGCGCGTGCGGCGCCCTGAGGAACCTGGTGTACGGCAAAGCTAACGACGACAACAAGATCGCCCTGAAGAACTGCGGCGGCATCCCGGCGCTGGTGAGGCTGCTCAGGAAGACCACCGACGTGGAGATACGGGAGCTGCTCACAGGTACACCTGCTCTGACCTGGGAGGGATGGAGGGATGGATGATGATGCTGGTGTGCAAGTAGAACTTTGAATGATGTGATCAGGAACCGCGTTTTCATAAACAATGAGTGGATCTTCTGAAGAAACATGAGTAGAACCTCTCACGGAACAAGGGTGGATCCTCTGAAGGAGCAAGAGTGGAACCTCCAAAGGAACATGAGTAAATTTGCTGAAGGAACATGAGTGGATCTTCTGAAGGAACATGAACGGATCTTCTGAAGGAACTTGTTGGATCCTCTCTAGGAACCTTGTTTGAACCTCTGAAGGAGCAAGAGTGGATCTTCTGAAAAAACATGAGCTGATCTTCTGAAGAAACATGAGTAGAACCTCTCAAGGAACAAGAGTGGAACCTCCACAGGAACATGAGTAAATTTGCTGAAGGACCAAGAGTGGATCTTCTGAAGGAACTTTTTGGATCCTCTCTCGGAACCTTGTTTGAACCCCTAAAGGAACATGACTGGAACCTCAGAAGGAGCAAGAGTGAATCTTCTGTAGGAACATGAGTGGATCATCTGAAGGAGCAAAAGCGGATCTTCTGAAGGAACTTGTTGGATCTTCTCTAGGAACCTGGTTTGAACTGAACTTCTGTAGGAACGTGACAACATGAGTGGAACCTCTGACCTCTGAAGGTCCACAGGTGGATGCACTCGGCCTGTTCTGGCAGATGGATCTGGTTCCACGATCTCCAAGAGCAGAGAAGAATCCACACACACACACACACACACACACACACACACACACACACACAGACAAACACACACACCAGGTTTGTCATCAAGCGTCCAATCAGGAGACGGGATGAGGAAAACAAGTTTTTTGTCAGCCAATCGTGAGCAAGTCCTGGACCTCCTGAGGATGCTAATGTTGACAACCCCACTCCATACACACACACACACACACACACACACACACACACGGGCGTCAGCGACAAGACGGTTGACACTGTTCTGCAGCTCCTGATTGGCTGCCATAAAGGGGCGACATTATTGCCTGGCGACATTATTATGGGATGTCTCAGCCGAACCATGTGGGCTCTGTAGCAACCAGCTTCCTGTTTATGAGCGCAAACTTCCTGTTTACGACCCGAAGCGCAAACCTCCCGTGGATTTTCACAGCAACAGGTCAAAACCAAGGTGAAAGGTGTGTGTGTGTGTGTGTGTGTGTGTGTGTGTGTGTTGTGTGTGTGTGTGTGTGTGAATCCATCGTGAATGCTAGCCGCTGGCCTGACCCAGAGGAAATAATGCCGTACGTCTCCTTTTTGTCCCCATCTGAGGCCATCTTGTAGTTATCACACACACACACACACACACACACACACACACTCCCATCCTCCTCGCCCTCAGAATCGCCTCCCGCCAGCGTTTTGAATCAGGATCTCAGCGGGACGGTGAAAACCAACCGAGGCCCGTCTCCATGGTTACCAAAAGCAAGCTGCAGAGTCGGACCCGGGGTTTAGCGTTAGCGTTAGCGCTCCACACTTAAATTGGTTTATCTGAAGAACCGGAGGAGATGGAGAGACGGGAACGGGACCGACCCCCATGTTATCTCAGGCGGGCTTTCCAACGCCGCCGCTCCCGAGCTGCTCGGACCTTCGGTCGGAGAGTTAGGATCAGGGTCGGGGTTCGGATCGGGGTTAGCGTCAGGGTAAATGTGGGCTTTACGTTTTAACCGTGACCAACTTTGAGCTCCGTGAACGAATCCATCGACGCTGTTTTCAAAGAACGTAACAAAAAACAATCATGGTTCGTGATAAGGTCATGGAAGGGGGTTGTGATAAAAAACAACCTTTAGGATACGCATGTCCAACGTCCGGCCTGCGGGCCAAATCCCGCCCGTAGTCCCATTTCAATTTTTTATTGTCATAAAATCAATATTAAAATCTAATTGGGTCCGGCTGCTCATTTTTTTTGTATTTCATATTTTTGATAAGAGTTTAAAATTGAAATAATGATAAACACTACATTTCTCCTTTTTAATAAGGAGTAAAACAAGGATTCATACGTTTTCTACTTCTGAATAATATCACATTTTGAATTTAGAAGTTCATAATGAGCCTTTAATAGTGAATAATATATAATGTTTCAATTTTTTTTTTTTTTTTTCCTCATTTTATTCGGTAATTTGATTGTGGTAAAACCTTTGGATTTGTGTAATAACATGAAAAGTATGACAATGGCGTGAAATTTTCACATTTTTACCAAATATGCCAAAGGTTTGGCCTCCCCTGGTTTAGAAGATCAGGTTAAAGCTTCAGGGTCAGGATGAGGGAAGCCAGATTCCGATGGGTTTAGAAAAGAGGGAAAGAAAAAGATCAATCCTGAGCTGCTCGTCCTGATTCCAGGGTGTTCATTTATTCATCCCTCGTTTATTTATCTTTAATTTCGTCGTGACCGTAGTCGAATAGCGGATGTCAGACAAAGATGGGAGCCAGGAGGACAGAACCTGAGGGTGAGGAGGGACGGAGGGATGAAAGAGGAGGAGGATGAAGGTGTGTGAAGACCAAAAAAAAAAAAAAAAAAAACAAAGTCCTGGGAGACGGACAGCGGCTCGCTAGGTTTTCATTTCCCTCCGCCGTCACCTCCTGCTGCCACTCATGATGTAAGGCTGAGGCAATTAACCCCCTTCATCTGGCTCACACACACACACACTGCACACACACACACACACACACACACACACCCCACACGTGTTTCAGATGAGAGATAAAAACCCTCTTCCTCTCACCTCCGGGAGATGATGTCATACTCGGCTCAGACCGATCCATTCCAGGCGGCGGGAGAAAATAAGATGATCAGGGTTTTTTTTTTGTTTGTTTTTAGTTTTTTTTTTTTACTTTCACGACATCGTCCCTCCGACGTGCCGTCATCTTTGTGGTATGACATCATATCTCAAACCTGACAACATGCGTGAGGCATATCTGGGGATAAAACCCCAGATATGACATCATACCTCAGGCATGATGGTGTCATCCGTATGACGTGACAGTATCTATTGGAAATGACATCATCTGTCGGATGTGATATCACACTTTGGCCATGATGTCATACTTAAGCATGACATCACACTTCAGACATGACATGACGTTATCTGTCGGATATGACATCACACGTTGGCCATGATGTCATACTTAAGCATGACATCATTCCTCAGACATACCTCAGGTATGGCATAATTCCACGGATTTTACATACCTCTGGCATGACATTATTCCTTGCACATGAGGTCATACTTTGGGCATGACATCATACCTCTTACATGACATCATCCTTATGACATGACAACATCTGTGGGAAGTAACATCATCCCTCAGACGTGACATTGTGCCCCGGAAGTTATCTGTCGGATGAAGTTATCTGTCGGATATGACATCACGCGTTTGCCATGATGTCATACTTAAGCACGACATCATTCCTCAGACATACTTCAGGTATGGCATAATTCCACAGATGTTAAATACCTCGGAGATGACATCATTTCTTGGACAAGATGTCATACTTTGGGCATGACATCATTTCTTGGACGTGATGTCATACTTCAAGCATGACGTTGCTCCTGAGACATATTGTCATCCGTATGACATGACAACATCTGTGGGAAGTGACATCATCCCTTAGACATGACATTGTGTGCCGAACATGACGTTATCTGTCGGATATGACATCACGTGTTGGCAATGGTGTCATACCTCAGGTATGGCATAATTCCTTTCACATGATGTTATACTTTGGACATGACATCATTTCTTGGACATGATGTCATACTTTGGGCATGACATCATACCTCTTACATGACATTACAACATCTGTGGGAAGTGACATCATCCCTCAGACGTGACATTGTGAGCCGAACATGAAGTTATCTGTCGGACATGACATCATCCGTTGGCCATGATGTCACACTTCGGGCATGACATCATTCCTCAGTATTCCTCAGAAACAATTTGTCAATAATGTCAGCTGACCTTTTGACTTTCAATTATGTGGATTCAGGTCACTTTAATGCAAATTCCTTAACATTTATATAACCAGAATGACAGAAGGCGATGTGTTTGCTGGACGTGCAAACAGGAAGTGACATCGGACGCCGGGTTTGTCAGCGGCGACGGCGGCGCTCGTTAGCGTCACCGAGGGCGACGGCGGTAATTGAGAGAGTCCGTAAACTCATGCCGGCACCGACGTGGACGCCGCGCGTCCGGACAGCTGACGCGATTAGGACTGATTCCTAGACACACACTCACACACACACACACACACACACACACACACACATGCAGGGATTCTCAAAAAACCAACAGGTTAATTACTGGGCTGCTGTTCAGCCGAGAGTGAACAACATGGTAGTTAAGAAACAATGCCTTATTACAAACACACACACACATAACACACACACACACACACTCATATAGTCGCGTGCGCTCGCCACCAATCTTGTTGACCTTCGCTTCATCGAGTGTCAGCCTCTAATCTGCGCCGTGTTTTCATATAATTACATGTTTACGCCTCTCCGACGTTCGCTCCTGCTCCTATCTGCTCTCATCTGTCCTTCCCCTTTATGGCCGTAATTACAGCGGCGGTAATGGCAAAATCTATCCTTAGGTGTGTGTGTGTGTGTGTGTGTGTGTGTGTGAGTGTGTGTGTGGGGGAGGTGATGAAAAGAAGCAATTTATGTGTTTCGCCGCCAGCCGAGGCCTGGCAGATATGCTTGTTCTCAGATGTTCTCCGCTGGTTTTGTTCACCAGAGGTTTGGCCTTGGGTTAGCCGGGGGTCAAAGGTCGCGGCGGGCTAGCCGCGTCCAGGTGGTGCAGTTATCAGTCAGTCTTTTGAATGGAGTGGTGTTGTTACTTCCTGTATCTTTACGTTCACACTTCCTGTCACCTGACTCCTGTCCTTCCTGTCTCCTTCCTTCCTGTCTCCTTGCATCCTGTCCTTCCTGTCCCCTTCCTTCCTTCCTCCTTGCTACCTGACACCTTGCCTTCCCATCTAATGCATCCTTTCCTTCCTGTCTCATTTTCTTCCTTCCTTCCTGCCTCCTTTTTGTCCTTTCCTCCTGTCCTTGCATCCTTCCTTCCTGTCTCCTTGCATCCTTCCTGTCACCTGAATCCTGTCCTTCCTGTCTCCTTGCAACCTTTCCTTCCTGTCTCCTTCCTTCCTGTCGTTCCTGTCTCCTTGCATCTTTCCTGTCTCCTTGCATCCTTCCTTCCTGTCTCCTTGCATCCTTCCTGTCACCTGAATCCTGTCCTTCCTGTCTCCTTGCATCCTTCCTTCCTGTCTCCTTCCTTCCTGTCCTTCCTGTCTCCTTGCATCCTTCCTTCTTGTCTTCTTGCAACCTTCCTTCCTGTCTCCTTCCTTCCTTCCTTCCTGTCTCCTTGCATCCTTCCTTCCTGTCTCCTTGCAACCTTCCTTCCTGTCTCCTTCCTTCCTTCCTTCCTGTCTCCTTGCATCCTTCCTTCCTGTCTCCTTGCAACCTTCCTTCCTGTCTCCTTCCTTCCTTCCTTCCTGTCTCCTTGCATCCTTCCTTCCTGTCTCCTTGCAACCTTCCTTCCTGTCTCCTTCCTTCCTGTCCTTCCTGTCTCCTTGCATCCTTTCCTTCCTGTCTCCTTGCAACCTTCCTTCCTGTCTCCTTCCTTCCTGTCCTTCCTGTCTCCTTGCATCCTTTCCTTCCTGTCTCCTGACTCCTGTCCTTCCTGTCTCCTTGCATCCTTTCCTTCCTGTCTCCTTGCATCCTTTCCTTCCTGTCTCCTGACTCCTGTCCTTCCTGTGTTCCTCTGCAGGTGTTCTGTGGAACTTGTCTTCATGTGACGCCCTGAAGATGCCGATCATCCAGGACGCCCTGGCCGTGCTGACCAACGCGGTGATCATCCCCCACTCTGGGTGGGACACGTCCCCCCACACCCAGGAGGACCGCAAGCTGCACCTCCACTCCTCGCAGGTCCTCCGCAACGCCACGGGCTGCCTGCGGTGAGCTCGCCGTCCGGGCCGGAGGAACCCTGGGGAGCGACGCAAAACATCATTCACCGATCACTGAATAGCATGCTACATGCTACAGGGGTTAGCTGAAGTGGCTAGCTACAGCTAGGTGCTACTGGCACTGTGTACATGGGCTAGGTGCATGTGCTAGCTACAGGCGCTTGTTCCATTTATTGATTATATATGCTAGCCGCAGCTGCTAGTTACATGTGATTAATACAGACATCAGCTATAAGCGCTAGCTAAAGGGGCTACCTTCAGGTGTTTGGCACTGCTTACATTTTCCAGCTAAGGGCGCTTAATACAGGTACAAGATTCATGTGCTAGCCACAGGTGCTAGCTGCGTGTGAGCGTTATAGAAACCTGTCAGCTACAGATGCCAGCCATAGCTACGGCTCTAGCTATAGGTTTTAGCTTCACGCGCTAGCTGAAGGGGCTACCTGTACACATTGGCTACATGCACAGGTAGTAGTTTGCTACTACTAACAGTTGCTAGCTACAGGCGCTTGTTTCAGATAATGATTATATGTGCTAGCCACAGCTGCTAGTTACATGTGATCGCTGCTGATATTACCTCTTCCCGCTAGCTAAAGGGGCTACCTACAGGTGTTTGGCACTGCTTACATTTGCCGGCTAAGGGTGCTTGATACAGGTACAAGATGTATGTGCTAGTTACATTTGTGGGTTATAGAAACACATGTAAGCTATAGCTATGCCAGCTATAGCTACAGTTCTAGCTATAAGTTCTAGCTACAGGCACTAGCTATAGGTTCTTGCTTCAGGTGCTAGCTGAAGGGGCTATATGTATGTGTTTGCTGCAGGCACTACCTACAGATGTTAGCTACAGGTGCCAGAAACATATGCAAGCTACAGGTGTCGGCTACGGCGAGCATTACAGGCGGTAGATTCCAGCTTCAGGAGCAGGATGAAGGGGATGCAACACCTATTTGCTACAAGCATTACTTATGTGTCCATGTGCTAGCTACAGGTGCTAGTTATGCGGGCTTGCCACAGGTGCTAATTACATGTGAAGGCTACAGGTTCTAGTTACAGATGCAGGCAATAGTTACAGGTGGTAGCTTGAGGTACAAGCTACAAGCGTGAGCGATAGGTTCTAGCTATAAGTTCTAGCTTTGCGCGCTAGCTATACGGGGCTACCTATGGGTGTTTGCTACAGGCACTACTTTCATATGATAACCTCAGTTGCTTGAAACAGATACAAGCTACATGTGCTAGAAACATATGCAAGCCACAGATGCTACCGCTGTAGATGCTATCGCTACAGGCGCTAGCTAAAGGGGCTAGCTTCAGGTGCTAGTTGCATGTGAGGATGATATGCGTTAGCGACGGGTGGATTTAGCTTTTAGCTTCGCCGCCGCCGTTTCCTTTCTCTCTTCCAGAGACGGGAAACGGACGACGGCGGAGACGATTTCCAACATGAAAATCAACAGGATGATTCTGGAAATCCAAACAAAAACATAAGTTATTGATTATTGAATGATATGTTAGCGTCTCCTTGCGTGCACGGCGTGCACGTGCCGGCTGAAGGTCGGCAGCGAGGCCTGAATCCGAGGAGGAAGCAGGAAAATGAAGCCATATTTTTAGTCCTAAGTGTCAGACCAGCTGCACCGTCTGCGCCGCGTGTGTGTGTGCGTGCACGCCGCTGTGCACGGGAACGAGTGTGTTTCAGTCACGCTAATAATAACATCCCGTGCGTGTGTGTGTGTGTGTGTGTGTGTGTGTGCGCAGCCTCCGTTTCGCTCTCCATTTTCTAAAATTCAATAACGCCGCTCTGCAGCTCTGATAGCTTTTATAATTCTATTCTCTAAATGCTCCCCACTATTTCATCTCCAGGAATCCATCATAATATTGTTTCGTCATTGTGGCATTCTGCGACAAAGGTGCACACACACACACAAACACACACACACACACACACACACACACACACACACACACACCGCCTTCATTTCACACTGCCCTGTTCTTTTAAGTATTAACGTAGCGACCAAGATTCAGTTTATTGGATTGTTTTCTTTGAAAGGGCCATAGAAACCACTGAGTTACAAACACACACACACACACACACACACACACACACGTGACCTATGACCCCTGACACCAGACTGCCACTTGACATTTTCCAAACGAAGCAGCGAAAGTTGAGTGGTCAGAGCGGCTGCACTTCCACGTCTCTCTGGTTCTACGTACGTGTGTGTGTGTGTGTGTGTGTGTGTGTGTGTGTGTGTGTGTGTGTGTGTGTGTGTGTGTGTGTGTGTGTGTGTGTGTGTGTGTGTGTCTCACCTGCAAACACAGACACGCCGCCGGCTAACGGAGCCCTTAGCTGCTCCGGCTCATCTGCGTGAAATGCTCGCGCGCGGCTCCCCGCTAACGGGTGTTTAGCTGTCCGCCGATGTGTGTGTGTGTGTGTGTGTGTGTGTGTGTGTGTGTGTGTGTGCACGCGCGTTGCAGCGTATAGCTTTGCGCGGATCAGCTGCCGAAGCTCGGCGGGCTAATTCATCTTTCTCACGGCTCGTTAGGGAATGCTGGGAGTCTGATTAAAGATGGAATATTTCATGGCGGGTTTGCGATATCGCCGGCCACCTGCTCTCCCCCTCCATTATTTTTCTCATTTTCTCTCCCTCTCTCTCGCCGCCGCCCGTCGGCTCGGCCCACTTTGTTCCCTCGCTCTCTTTTTCTTCTCCGTCCATCACATTACCGGCCCCTTCATCCCTCCCTCCGTCTGCCGCCGCTCACTCGCTCACATGTTGAATGGCGCCAAACTAACACCGGACTTAATCCAATAATGGGAGGGAGGCGGTGGGAACCTGAGTGTGTGTCTGAGAGTGTGTGTGTGTGTGTGTGTCTGAGAGTGTGTTTTTTTTTTTGGGGAGTAAACATCGTCTGAGTTTTCCGGAAAAGCGTCCAGATGGAAACTCAAAGCTGTTGTCTGTTCTTGAGTCGGCGGCCATTTTTGTTTTTCGACCGCTCGCCGCGTGTCGTGCGGCGGCGTCTCGCCGACGAGGGTGGAGGTTTCCTCGTTTCCGAAAGGGACGAGCGAACGTTCGTCCGGCTCGACGCGAGGAAACGACGTGTGTTTCGGCGCCGAAGCGGCCGGGTCGATGGAGGATGCGGAGGGAAAAAAAGAAAAAAAAAAAGAAATGTGACTCATGGTGGCTCGGTGTCGGAGCGACACGGCGGCCGTCGGCGTCTTCGCGCCGGTTTTAATAGTCTGACATTTAAAGGCCTTCGCGTTCAGGTTAGCTGCTCCTGTGTCTCACACACACACACACACACACACATACACGGAGACTTGACGTCACGTTAAAGTTTACCCTGTTACTTTGCAACTTCTTGCATTTGTGCGTGAAACTGTTCAGGTTTTAATGCATTAATGAGGTGTGTGTGTGTGTGTGTGTGTGTGTGTGTGTGTGTGTGTGAACAGGAATGTGAGTTCAGCAGGAGAGGAGGCCCGCAGGAGGATGAGGGAGTGTGAGGGCCTGACAGACGCTCTGCTTTACGTCATCCAGACCGCTCTGGGGAGCAGCGAGATTGACAGCAAGGTAGAAACCACACACACACACACACACACACACACACACACACACACACACACACAGACGTCAACCCGTGTAAATCCGGCAAACAGAAACAAAATAATCATAGTAAAACCTGGGGAAAACAACCTTTATGATATCAAATAATATTGAACTAATCTGTGTGTTTACAGCGTGTGTGTGTTTGCAGTGTGTGTGTGTGTGTGTTTGCAGTGTGTGTGTGTGTGTGTGTGTACAGGTGTACAAGCGCTACACCTCCCCAGAAAGGAGATCCACAGGCGTGTAAACATGTGCTTTTACGGCGATTACCGGCTGTGTTTTACTTTTTAGCATAAATCTGCATAAAGCGGACGGAGCTGTGTTTTATCCCAACGCTTCGGTTTCCAGACGCCGTCCCGAAAGTCGCGGCGTTGGAAACGCAAAGGACGAGCTTTGAAGCTCGGCGTCCTCCTCCTCCTCCTCCTCCTCCTCCTCCTCCTCCTCCTCCTCCTCCTCCTCCTCCTCCTCCTCCTCCTCCCTGCTCGCCGCGTTGCCGCCGCTCTCTGCGGATGATTAGCGAAGGAGGTCGCGCTTCAAAAGGAAAAGATAAAACAACTAAACATATGTAGATTATTTCTCTTAAATGGTGATATGTGCGTTGGGTGTGTGTGCGTTGGGTGTGTGTGTGTTGGGTGTGTGTGTGTTGGGTGTGTGTGTGTTGCGTGTCGTCGCCGGGTCTGTCGTGATTTTTGGGAGGTGTGTCTGATTCAGACGCAAGGACTCTCGGGAGGAGATTTAAAGGGGTTATTTTACGAGGGAGGTGAATGGAGGGCTGGCGGGGCCCGGGGCCGGTCTGGGGTCCCGACTTGGAGGTCTGAGGAACCAGGAAGTGGCGAGGAAATGGACTTCTGGAGCCAAGAAGTGGCATCAAAGCCTGGAAACAGGAAGTGGCGAGGAAAGATGTCGACCTCTGGAACCAGGAAGTGGCGTCGACCTCTGGAACCAGGAAGTGGCGAGGAAAAGGTCGACCTCTGGAACCAGGAAGTGGCGTCGACCCCCGGAACCAGGAAGTAGCGTCGACTTCTGGAACCAGGAAGTGGCGAGGAAAAGGACGACCCCTGGAACCAGGAAGTGGCGTCGACCTCTGGAACCAGGAAGTGGCGAGGAAAAGGTCGACCCCTGGAACCAGGAAGTGGCGTCGACCCCCGGAACCAGGAAGTAGCGTCGACTTCTGGAACCAGGAAGTGGCGAGGAAAAGGACGACCCCTGGAACCAGGAAGTGGCGTCGACCTCTGGAACCAGGAAGTGGCGACTAGAGGCATCGACCTCTGGAACCAGGAAGTGGCGAGGAAAAGGACTTTTCCTGGAACCAGGAAGTGGCGAGGAAAAGGTCGACCCCTGGAACCAGGAAGTGGCGAGGAAAAAGTCGACCTCTGGAACCAGGAAGTTGCGAGGAGAGGCATCGACCTCTGGAACCAAGAAGTGGCGAGGAAAAGGTCGACCCCTGGAACCAGGAAGTGGCGTCGACCCCTGGAACCAGGAAGTAGCGTCGACTTCTGGAACCAGGAAGTGGCGAGGAAAAGGACGACTCCTGGAACCAGGAAGTGGCGAGGAAAAGGACGACCTCTGGAACCAGGAAGTGGCGAGGAAAAGGACGACCCCTGGAACCAGGAAGTGGCATCGACCTCTGGAACCAGGAAGTGGCGACTAGAGGCATCGACCTCTGGAACCAGGAAGTGGCGGGGAAAAGGACGACTCCTGGAACCAGGAAGTGGCGTCGACCTCTGGAACCAGGAAGTGGCGAGGAGCGGCATCAACCACCGTCACCAGGAAGTGGTGCCCCTGAACAGAAGCCGCAGCGGCTAAAAATAAGTAAATAAATATATGTGTGCATTTCAAGGCTGCACTCGCGAGCAGGAAGTTCCAGAAGAATGTGGACATTTAGAAGAACTGGAAGGCGGCAGATGGAGGCGGAAGAAATGAACCTTTGAATCCCCAATGCTGGCTTATAGACACATACACTTTGTGCTATTACACCATTTCTACTTTTAAGTAAATATAAAAAAAACAAACTTTTATCAGCAAAATAAAAAAAAACAAAAATATTACAATTGAACTCCCACAGTTGGTAATGCAGAAGTTACTATCAGTAATATGTACTTGAAGTATAAACCGTACTGCAGGTTTACTGTCATTTCTGGACTATAAGGCGCACCTGAATATAAGCCGCACCCGCTAAAAATAACAAAATAAACATATGTGTCCATATATATCGTGTTTATAAGCTGCAGGTTTCCACGTTGTAACACCAGATATTATATAACACCACAAAAACATTTTTTTAAATATTTTTAATTAAATACATGCCGGCAACAACCGCAAATACATACTGAAATGTTTTGGCGGTGTGAAGTTTGTTAGCTCCAAAAAAATCCCCAAATTAGCCACATCTTTTTTTATGCGGCAGCGTTCAAAGCGTGAGGAAAAAGTAGTCGCTTAGCATGACAACATTTTGTGAAATTACAGAATTTTCTCATGCAGGGCTTATTTGAGGTACTCCAAGTACAATAATGCAGTAGTACTCTTATATAGCGTCATAAACAGAGTATTTCGTGTAGTTTATGTAGCAGCAAAGCTAATTAAATAGCAATGTGATGCTAATAGTGTGAGTATTGTAGAAAGTACAAAAAATCCCTGGAAAGATATTGAGAAGTACTTTTTGTACCACTGAGTACCTCCAAAGTACTACAACGAAAGTTTAAAGATCACATTTTTGCAAACGATACTGCAAAAAGTACTGCAACCCCTTTTCTTAAAATCAATACATTATCAGAAAAAGTATTATTATCTATAATCAATCTATAATCTCTACTATCCAATCAAAAACATCAGATTACCTGAAGAATATAAATATCTAAAAATTATATTAAACGTCGTCTGCGTGAGACACTGGGATTACTATTTATACAAATACAAGGATATATATTTTTAAGTCCTTTTAAGTGTGTGTGTGTGTGTGTGTGTGTGTGTGTGTGTGTGTCGTTCTTGTCTGAATGTGCGTATATGTATGTACGCCAGCCTCTGGTAAATACGTATGTAGTCGTGTTACCGGCGTGTGTGTGTCACTCTGTGTGTGTGTGAGTGTGTGTGTGTGTGTGTGTGTGTGTGAGCGCCTCTTCACAAGAAGATGTGAAGTTTTTAATCCTCAGAAATCCCTCTCCAGATCAAAGCCTGCAACTGTTGACTGCAGAGCCACTCACAACAATGAGATTAGCATTCGCGTGCACATACGCGCATGTGTGTGTGCGTGAGTGTGTGTGTGTGTGTGTGCGTCTTCACTCCTTTGCACCCACCGACTCCATGTGTGTGTGTTTGCTTTGATGTAACATATATGAACCCTGCGTGTGCGTGAGAGTGTATCCTGATTTTTTAGCGTTTGTTTATCCGTCTGCCATCTGTCCCTCCTTCATCTCCTCCTCCTCTTCTTCTTCTTCTTCTTCTTCCTCCTCCTCCTCGCCGTCAGACGGTGGAGAACTGTGTGTGCATCCTGAGGAACCTGTCGTACCGCCTGGCGGCGGAGACGTCTCACACCCAGCAGGGCGGGTCGGAGGAGCTGGACGGCCTGCTGTGCGACGCCGGCGGGAAGGACGCCGAGAGCTCCGGCTGCTGGGGCAAGAAGAAGAAGAAGAAGAAGGGGCACGACCAGGTGAGGGAGCTTCACCTCCCTTCCCAGATGCCCCCGGCAACAGGCTTATTATGGGATGGTTTGAATTTGTAGCGCTCGGTACTCAGTTGAAGGAATGTTGAAGCCGCAAGGAGCTGCGGGATTGCTAACCGGGACGTGCTAACCAGGAAGTAGCTGTTTTCATGGATCCCGCGTTAGCGTTTTTTTTTTTTTATCATAACGTGATAAATTAACCTCTGGTCCCCTCGTGAGGATGTGGGTTTCTTAGCTTTAGCTAGCTCCGCGGGCTCAAACGCCAAGGAGCCGTCGCTGTGTTCCTCAGAGGAACGAAGCATTAGCTGATGCTAGCACAGACAGCTAGCCCAGCTCCGTGAAAGCTAGTGTTAGCTTCTTCCGCTAATATCCGGTGTTGCCGTTCAAGGAGCGTTTCATCGGTCGGCATGCTTCCCTTTTTTCGCTAGCTTCCCCCCCCCGCTAGCTCCCCCTTCTCTCCGCTTTGCCCGGAGCTGTTCTCAAAATCCAACGAATCGTCAAAGAGTCGAGATTCGTTCGAGGAGATCCACGGACGGGCCAAAACTGCGGCCGTAACCCGCCTCCGACCGCCTGTTGACTTTCCTTCCAGTTTAGCGGCGTTTGCTAGGATCACCCGCCGTTCACACTAGCTCGAGTTAATCCGCCGGGTTATTATTCATGAGCGCGCCGCCGCTTGCATTTGGTATTCATGAGGTCGGCGGCCGAGTTGTTTTCCACATCAGCCGCCGACTCACGCCGCACGGCATGGATTATTTAAGGCGGCGCCGACAGGAAGAGACGACTCATTAGCACGAGTTGCGCATCCGCCGCCGTCCTAGTTTGGTGCTTCCTTTTTTCTTTTTCCCTCCGAAAACTCCATCCCGTTCCGAATCAGATGAGCCTCAACCTTTGTCGGAATGCGCCAAAGGTCGCGGAAAATAGGGGCGGTATTAGCATAACCAGATGAGGTTTGCCGCGCCACCTCCTCCATTAGCGGCGCTCGGCGGTTGGCAGAAACCAAACTGTTGCTCCAGAGGAGGCTCAGCACTTGTCATGCTAATTAGCTAATTAGCTTAGCATCAGGTGGAGGAGCGTTAACCTTCGATGGATGGAACGCACCAAAGCTCCCTGAAAATAGGGGGATATTAGCATAGCCAGATAAGCTCCCCCTGCTTGCTAAGCCTAGTTTGACGGCTACCTGCGCACCCCAAACAAAAAAAACAAAAAACAACAACTTCCTGGTTCTCTCCATTCCGGGTTTGTCCATCTGCTCCCCCCTCGCCAATAGCGGCGCTCTCTCAGATTCAAGGGGGTTGGCAGAAACCAAAATGTTGCTCCAGAGGAGGCTCAGCGCTCTCGTGATGCTAATTAGCAATCAGCTTAGCATCAGGTGGAGGAGCCTCAACCTTCGATGTACTTTTCTTCTTGTTTTCGCGCCTTCTCACGAGCCTTAGCATTGGATGGAACGCACCAAAGCTCTCTGAAAATAGGGGGGTATTAGCATAGCCAGATAAGCTCCACCTGCTTGCTAAGCCTGGTTTGACAGCTACCTGCGCGCCCCAAACAAAAAAAAAAAAACAACTTCCTGGTTCTCTCCATTCCGGGTTTGTCCATCTGCTCCCCCCTCGCCAATAGCGTCGCTCTCTTTGATTCAAGACGGTTGGCAGAAACCAAAATGTTGCTCCAGAGGAGGCTCAGCGCTCTTGTCATGCTAATTAGCAATCAGCCTAGCATTATGATCAAGTGGAGGACTTCTTTTTTCTTCTTCTTCTTCTTTTCGTGACGCCAGGGGTTCGAGGGGCCCGACGCCATCCGGTAGATGAATCGCTAATTAGCCTAGCATACCACCCCCCCCCCTTTACTTTGTCTGATTCCTTTAAGAAGGCGATCCGTTGGCTTCCACTGCATTTTTTTTGGTTTTTGCACGCCTCCTAGCCCGAGCTAGCTCAACCCAAACCCCCAGGATGAAGATGTTTTTATTTTTTTTTCACGGAACGGGGTTATAAAAGTCTCCACTCCAACACAGCTGCAGCTGATTACCCCCGGAGGAGCGATCGGCGAGCTCCTTGGCGAGGGGCAAATCTCTGCCGCCCGCCGCCGGGGTAATTAGAGGAGAGGAAGAGGAGGCGTGAAGGATCTGTTGATTGAGACGGGATACGACAACGGCGAAGTGGAGGAAGTCAAGGTGACACGGAGGAAGCGGCGGGATAAAGGAAGGGGAGCGAAGCGAGGAAGAGGCGGCGTTCGGTCCATTGTGTCGGCAAAATCGCAGACCCTGATGTCATCCCGGATTACGTCATGCTCGGCGGAGCGAGGGGAGGAGCGGACGCCGGAAATCCGCACAAAGACGGCGAAGGAGGGATTATAATCCAGTCCGAGGGGCGGCAGCGTCACACACACACACACACACACACACAGGAAGTGCGAGGAAATTGTGATTTTTACGGCCGGCGTAATAACCCACTTATGTTTTCACTGTGTCTATTAAGTCCTCCCCTTAGTTACTGTTGCTAAGGAGCTGAGGCTGTTTACACTGCATGTCACATGTGACCGTTCGGTGTGAACAGGACGTGTAGCGTCTGAAAACACACACACACACTCAAAAATGGCATTCCCGCTGTGATAACACGCTAATGTTTCTTTTTTTTTCCTATTGGAAAAGCTAACTGCTAAGCTAGGTTAGCCCAATACTAGTTAGCCCAATACTAGGTTAGCCCCTAGCCCAATAGGTTAGCCCAGTTTCGCTGTTACCTAGACGCAGATGCTCATGGCAGACCTGAGCATTATGGGATGGCAGGTGTCCCCATGGCAACTCTGTCAGAGTAGGCAGCAGTTGCGGCCTTGTACGGCGCGGCACACAGAGGATAGCGTTTAGCTTTTGCGTCACGTAGAAGCTGTTAGCTCGTCAGCGGTCTTGTAACCAGAGCTTTATGAGACGGCCGGTGTCGCCATGGCAACTCTCAGAGTATGTGGCAGTTGGTGACTCCTCCAATATAGTGCAAGGCTATTTAAAGTTAGCAATGTAGCTTTGCTAGCGCTGGAGATAGCTGTCAGGTGATGAAACGGTGCAATCGTGTGGATATTAGAAGTGACTTCTTCTTCTCGCCTCCCCCCACAACCCGCTAGAAGAAGAGGAACCCGTAATCGAAGCCGAGGAGGGCCAAGGACGACGCTCTCAGGCGCCGTCACGGCTCGTTGCTGTAGTTGACGGACGCGTTGCCATAGAGACTGCAGGTCCGCTTTGCACGTCCGTCCTTCTTATTGAGTTACAAACAAGACGGTTGTCTGAACCGGCGGGGGATCGGTGGATTAGCCGCTCCGAGTGACGGATGTCGAAATATCTGACACTGCTGAGTCGTTCCGGCAAGCTTAGCTGGTTAGCTGCTCGTGGCCCAGAGAGGAAAGCTAGCACGCACTGTATGAAAGGGTTTGGCTAAAGGAAACACCACAACGGCGCATGTAGAGCATCGGTGTCAAACGTACGGCCCGCGGGCCAGTATCGGCCCGCCAGGGGGGCCAAACCAGCCCGTGGAATAAATCTACAATTTGAAAACTACCTTTTTAGAATAAAAATGCAGTTCCTATATTGTTTGCTAGCTGTGCGCTGTTACAGCCCACGTTAGCAGGTGGCAGCCCTGCGGCTATTTTTTTTATTAGAAATGTTCCTGCTTTTCCGTTTGGCCCCGACCTCCTCATCGACAAGATGTTGTCAAAAAAGAGAAAAGTTGACATCGAGTGTCAGATTTTTCCCCCCAAAAACGGACCTCTTCTTATTTGTTCCTTGAGGCGAATAAGATACTTGTATGCTTTGTTACTTCGAGGTAATTGCGCTATGATTTTACTGGTCCGGCCCCCCGGGACATCAAATTAGGCCCCCGGTAAAAAATAACACCTCTGATGTAGACAGTGTGTGTGTGTGTGTGTGTGTGTCGCGCACCATGTTCCACACAGGCGATTTAGCTTTTAGCACAGCGTGTACTTTAAGCCGTAACTCTTTTGGGCACAGGGGACGCTTGGCGAGCCCCCGGCACTCGGAGAACGTCGGCGTTCAACAATCACAGAACAGATCGGACCTCTTGACGGGCGTCACAGCGATCGGTAAAGTTCCCGTATTTCGTGAAAAGACCGCGCGAATCCCAGAGGAGCGTCAGGAAATGGATGGCGGTTAGCTTGCGGTGACCTCCCTCCCTCGCCAAATGAATGTTTACTTTTAACGCGCCCACTCATCACGGCGAGAAATCAGCCTGGAACGGGAAATCCGCGCCCCTCCTTAAAAGTGGTGTCTCCGTCCCCCGGCAGTGGGACGGCGTGGGTCCCTTCCCGGACCTGGCGGAGCCCCCGAAAGGCATCCAGATGCTGTGGCACCCCAGCATCGTCAAGCCCTACCTCACGCTGCTGTCCGAGTGCTCCAACCCCGACACCCTGGAGGGAGCGGCGGGGGCGCTGCAGAACCTGGCGGCCGGGAGCTGGAAGGTACCAACGTCGTGACGGGGCGGGGGTAGAAAAGGAATCTGGAGACGTGGTGTAAAATGTGAGAAACAGCGCCTTCTAGTGGTCGTCATTTGGCGGCCGCTTGAGAAAAAAACCTTTGGTACAGATAATATCTGGATTAGCTAAAAAATGTTTTTTTGATTTTTATTTTTTTTTTTACTGTTTATACAATTTCCTACTATTATTTGTTATTGTTATGTTTTACTTGAAACTCTGCCACAACAGTTTCCTTCGGGATAAATAAAGTTGTTCTCATTCTCATTTAGCACGATTAGCATTCATAAGCTAACATTAGCATGGGAATAAGAATAATTCTTATTCTTAATATTCTTAATTCTTAAGAATAATTCTTATTCTTACTCTAACCTTCCCATGCTAATGGGTACGAATTATTAATGAATAATTCTTATTCTTATTCTAACCTTCTCATGCTAATGTTAGCTTATGAATGCTAATCGTGCTAAATGAGAATGAGAATGAGATGAGAACAACTTTATTTATTCCGAAGGAAATTGTTGTGCCAGAGTTTCAAACAAAAACATAACAGTAATATATAATAGTAGGAAGGAGGAAAAATAAGAAATATAATGAAATATAAATTGTCTTAACTGTTAACTACAAAGATTTGAAGATTCCCTGCGGCTGAGGGAAGAGGAAATTAAAAATTTGAATTAAATTGATCATTCCTCACTGTGATTTCCCCCGCTGGATGATATCAGTGACTTTCATGAAGCTAATGCTAACGTTAGCAGCGGCTAATTGTAAAGCAGTTGCCAAGCTGATATTTAAAAACAAATGATTGTAATTACAAAACAAACGAAGAGGAGGTGAGCGTCCCCGCCACGCCCCGCCCTTCCGATTGGATTAAAAATAATATCCGCCGCGGAGATTCGAGCAGCCGCTGGGTGTTTTTATTTTATTTTCCTTAACACGCCATCCTTTACACCTCGGCGTCGTCCCTTCCGTGCTTTGTAACCTTTAGCCGCCGTCCCACATCCTGACAAATGGCCTTTTCCGCGAGCCGACGCCGCGGAGAGGAGAGGATAACGAGCGCCGGGCTTCGGCTCGGCTCATTTCACCGCCCAAAAAAAAAAAAAAAAAAAAAAAAAATCCCATCACGAGCGTCTCCATGACGACAAGAGAATCGTATCCTCTCAGGAACGTTTGCCGTGAGCGCGCTTAAACTGACATCTATGTCTATGTGTGTGATGACCTTTGACCCCCCCAGTGGTCGGTGTACATCCGGGCGGCGGTGCGGAAGGAGAAGGGCCTCCCGATCCTGGTGGAGCTGCTGAGGATAGACAACGACCGCGTGGTGTGCGCCGTGGCGACCGCCCTGAGGAACATGGCGCTGGACATCAGGAACAAGGAGCTGATCGGTGCGTTCTTCTTCTTCTTCTTCTTGAGGGAAACCTGATGATTTAACACATAATCGTAGCAAAGGTTTTCTCCGTGTCGAACATGATGAACATCGTGGTTGAAGCTGTGCTACTGTAGGATTTTTTTTTTTTGTAAAAATATTGCCTGAAAAATCTTTTACGAAATGTATTTTTAAGCATCTGCAAATAAATCAAAATCTGCAAAACAACTAAAAAAAAAAAAAAAAGAGAGAGAAAATGCATTTCAAGTTATAGTAAAATTGTATGAAAATTTTTTTTTTGAAAATTTTTGAGATTATTTTAATATTTAAGATTTGGCAAATTTTGGAATTTGAAAAAAATTGTTTGAAATTTTTCCATGACATACATTTTTAACCCTTGTGGGTCAGAAGTGACCCACTACCATGTTTAGCTGGTAGTGGGTCACCTTAACCTATTGTTTTCCAACTTGAAATTTTATGACTTTTCCTAAAGAGACCCCATAATTAGAAAAAGTGATACTTCTTTTTTCTTTATGTTTCCATGTGGGCTGTACACCACTCGGGTACAAAGATTGTCTTATGGGTCATTTTTGACCCGTAGGACAAGGGGAGTAAATACGAATCTTCAAAAATCTTCAAAAATTACTTTTCAATCCCAAATGCAAAGATTTTTTTTTTTTTGTGGTAAAAAAAAGAAACTCTGGAAGAAATATTTCTAAAAATGTCACCAAAAATTCAAGTAAAGCTTCACATATCCTAGAAAAGAAGACAGAAAGAAATTCATTAAAAATAAAAATAAAAGAAATTAACTATTCAGAAATATGTGTAAAACGTGTATTTTATTATTCTGGTTATTCTGTAAAAAGATGTGTATTGGTAAAAGAGAGCAAAAAAGGCCTCAAGATCCCGCCACTATTTTCCAAAATATAAATAAAATGAGAATTTATCTAAAAAAATATTTAAACTATTTGACAGTATTTTATGGAAAATCACCCAAATACACAAAAAAGATTCAAGATTTAAAAAAAAAATGCCTTTATATTTTCACGAAATCTACCAAATCTGCAAAATTCAAACCCCGCAGATCATCCAAAAAAACAAGAAATCATTACAATTTAGAGTAAAATTATTAATAATTATTATTGTTATCTCCTGAAAAAAAGGCAAGAAATGATTTGAAAATCTTTTGAAGATTCCTCAAATGTTGGCATTCAAAAAATAAAACTTGAATATTTTAAAAAAAAATCTGCAAAAAATTACTTTTGAATCCCAAATACAATTAGTGATTTTTTTTTGTTTAAATTGTAAAAAAAAAAGAAACTCCTGAAGAAATATTTTTAAAAACTGCTTGTAGATTCATCAGATTTTGGAATTCAAAAACCTTTAGTGAATGTTTAAAAAAAAAACAATCTCAGTGTCATGTAATTGTTTTATAAATTATAAAAAAGAAATGGAATCTGGAAGAAATATCCTAAAAGAAAAACTCTCAAATAAAAGACATAAAATATGAAGTAAAAACTTCATAGAAAACATGAGCAAGAAATTTATTATTAAAAAAAAAGTTAAATGAATATTCTGAAAAAATATGTCAAAATTATTTGGAAAGTTGACAACCAGCACTTTTGAAATAATGTGAAAAATATTTGAATGATGTAAAAATAATCCTCAGGTTCCTGCTGTTATTACTTTTCAAAAATAAAATAAAAATTGAGATATGTATCTACAAAATATTCTGCTTGACAATATTTGAGAAAAAAAAAAACTGTGACTTTTGCCAGAAAAATATGCAAGAATCTGATCAGAAAATCACCATCATGAACTCCAGAAGAAATATTCCTGAAAAAATGAAGAAAAACCTGATGAGAATTTCATAAAAAATATGAAGCAAAAATCAATGAATTTTCTGAAAAAATGTATGAAATATTCAGAAATCTACAAAATTGAAGATCCTCAAGAGAGCAAAATAACGACAAGAAATTAATTTTGATTCGCGGTTAAATTATAGGAAAACAATCAAGAAATCTTCAGAAAAAAATTGCAAGAAGTTCTTTGACTTTAATATTTTCAACAAAATATGAAAAAAATATGCCAAAAAAATCTATAAAAAAGTACATAAAATATGAAGTAAAAGCTTTCAGCAAGAAATAAATTGAAAAAACAAATCCCCCCAAAAAATGAAATGATTTTTTTTTTTTTTTTTTAAATGTGTAAAAAATATTTGGAAAATTGACAACCAGTGGTTTTTGAAATAATGTGAAAAATCTTTGAAAGATGTGAAAAAAAAAAAATCTGAAAAATGACAAAACATCTACATACAATTCAGTGAAAGATCAAATGAGGATTCCGGAAAAGCTGCCGTCACTACTTTTCAAAAAAAAAAAATAAAAAAAAAATGAAATATATGTCTACAAAATATTCAAACTGCTTGAAAATATTTGAGAAGAAAAAAAAAAACGGAAACTTTTTTCTGATAAATTTGTTTTTGATCATAAAATCACCATCACGAACCCTGGAAGAAATATTCCTGAAAAAAAAAAAATGAAGAAAAATCCAACAAAGTCAATCAATTACAAATTTCGATGGAAAAATCAATGAATGTTCTGAAAAAAAATGTATGAAATATTCAGAAAAAGGAGCGAGAAAAACCTGCCGTCACAAATTTCCAAAATATAAATGTATCTTAAAAAATATTCAAGTAATATTTGATCGAAAGTCAAAGTGGCGTCGGTGGTGGTGCGGCAGGGGGCGGAGCCAGTCTGGCGGCGGCGCCGATGATTCAGCGGTCGGCGTTCGAACCCCCTGCACCCTTTTTTTATTTCCTTCATCGGCCTTCAGGAGACAGAAAGACGTCTGTAATCAACTGTGCTTTTCTGCTGGTCTCCATAGCAACAACCACAAGCCGACTTCCGCTGGCTGTGTCTGCGTTGCTGGAAGCGTGTGTGTGTGTGTGTGTGTGAGTGTGTGTGTGTGTGTGTAGTGTGAAGGTTGCGCTGCCACGCTGCCAGGGGCGTCCATGTTTGCTGTGATAGAACAGTCTGCCCTCTGCGGTGATCTTGTAGCGTGATGGTTTTCAGCATGCTGTGTGTGTGTGTGTGTGTGTGTGTGTGTGTGTGTGTGAGGCGGCCCTGCCTGCCAGCCAGGAAGCGGCACAGCTCCGGCCGCGATGTTCGTCTGGTACAATTATGTTTGACACGAAGCGGCAAAAAGACATTCGTCGCGATTGTCAGCCTTTGAAACGGCGCCGAAGGGTTAAATCGACAGGTTTGGCTCCGCCTCCTCCGTGACAGGAGGCGGGACCTTCAAAATAAAAGCGCCAGGGTTCTTTGGGTTCTTTGTCCTCCTTTAAAAAAAAAAAAACAGTCCACAGGCTACATGAAGACGCCATTGCTCTGTGATGGACAGGTGACACTGTGATTGACAGGTGATGCTGTGATTGACTGGTGATTGACAGGTGACGCTGTGATTGACAGGTGACGCTGTGATTGACAGATGATGCTGTGATTGACAGGTGACGCTGTGATTGACAGCTGACCCTGTGATTGACAGGTGATGCTGTGATTGACAGCAGACCCTGTGATTGACAACTGACAATGTGATTGACAGGTGATGTTGTGATTGACAGATGATGCTGTGATTGACAGCAGACCCTGTGATTGACAGCTGACAATGTGATTGACAGCTGACCCTGTGATTGACAGTTGGTCCATCCAGGTCCCATCCCCATGTTTATTGCTTTACTATTTTTACTACTAATTTTAGTAATAATAATAATAATATTCTGATAATTCGCCGTTTTTAATCAGGAATATTTGATTTAATGTGATTTCATGTTGAGAGTCTGAACATTGGTCGTCGACACCAAGCGGACACATAGCGACCTGTTGACCTGGTGATCAGGGTCAAAGGTCACAGGTTGCTGGAGCAGCACGATGGGAAATGTAGTCCGTCAGAACCGATCCATCATCGACAACCAGAACATTTAGAATTTCAAAATAAATCAATCTCGACATTGCCAAAAATCAATAGATTGATTCAAATATATCTGACAGATTTAATGTTTTTATTTTATTTATTTTTTGTATTTTTATTTTTTCCCCACGCGGTTTTCCTCAAGATCATCATCATTTAGATACCCTACGTGTATTTTTCTATTGTTCTGCAAAAGCTATTTTTCACGCATTTATTCCTTCTTTTTCACCTCCGTCTGTCGGATCCTCTGTAGGTAAATACGCCATGAGGGACCTGGTGCACCGCCTGCCCGGAGGAAGCAACAACAACAACACCAGCGGCGGCGGCGGCGGCGCCAACAGTTGCGGCCTGGTGGGGAAAACCATGTCGGACGACACCATCACGGCCATCTGCTGCGCCCTGCACGAGGTCATCACCAAGAACATGGAGAACACCAAGGCGCTGAGGGACGCCGGCGGCATCGAGAAGCTGATCGGCATCGCCAGGAGCAAAGGAGACAAGTGAGGATGGACTCAAATCATATGATATCGCTTTTTTCCGTCACAAGATACCATATATATTACATGCATGTCAATAAATTCCCCTTGTTTTCCCATAAATGCTGGGCCACATGAATCGTAACATAGTCATAGATTAGTAATAACATAGTAATACATGTGTAATAACAGATTAGTAATAACGCACAATACGTGTAATCAGAATGATGGATTCTGATCGCAATCTGCAGGATTACCGGATTACGCCTCCAAACGGTTGAAGGTTTCCGTGATCTGTGTTTTCCCTTGATTTGGTGTGCACGCCGGCGGTGGAGGCGGGGCTTGTGGAGGGGGCGGAGCTAGAGGCGGGAGCTTTACGCTGTCTGTTTGTGTGTGCTGAATCCCCAGACATAGTCCCAAGGTGGTGAAGGCGGCCTCCCAGGTCCTCAGCAGCATGTGGCAGTACAGAGACCTGAGGAGCCTCTACAAGAAGGTGGGAGTACAAGTCCTGCTACCAGGATACGTCACAGTTCTAAATGGTGGAAGAAATATCCCCCCAAAAATTTGAAAATAAATGGACTTAAAAATTATTGAACGATTGAATGGTTGCTAGAAAAGTACCGAGAAATGTTTTTAAAATACATACAGAATATTCAAACGATAATATTTGAGGGGGAAACAAATGAAAACTGCAACAACGCAGTTAGGATTTTATTGTGTAAGAATGTGTAAGAATTTTCTAGAGAATCACCAATTTCTAGAGAATTTTCTAGAGAATCACCAAAATATACAAAAATGTTTTGTTTTTTTTAAGAAAAATTCCTTAAACAATTTCAGGAAATCAAAATATGCAAATCACCAAAAAAAAAACTAAAAAAGAGAGAAAGAAATGCATTTCAAATTATAGAAAAATTGGAAAAAAAAAAGTAGAAAACATTTGAGAAATTTTGGAATTCAAAAAAACTGCTTGAAAATTTTCCATGAAATACATTTTTAAAAATCTTCAAAAATTACTTTTCAATCCCTAAGACAAAGAATTATTGTTTTTTTTTGTATGGTAATAAAAGAAACTCTGGAAGACATATTCCTAAAAATTGTCTCCAAAAAAATGACACAAAAATTGAAGTAAAACAACACCACAACACCAAAGAAGAAATTCATGAAAAAGAAAAAAGAGACATTAATATTATTCTGAAAAAAATTTCGGAAAAAATGTGTAAAACATATTAGGAAAAGAGAGCAAGAAAAACCTCAAGATCCTGCTCTCACTTTCCAAAAAAACATTTGAACTACTTCCAGTATTTTATAGGAAATCACCAAAATACACAAAAAAGATCAAGAAATTTTTTTGAAAAAAATTGCCTTCACATTTTCAGGAAATCTGAAAAAGAGCAAAAAAACAAGAAATTAATTCTAATTTGCGGTAAAATGATAAGAAAACATTCAAGAAATCTTCTGAAAAAGAATTGCAAGAAGTTCTTTGACTTGAATATTTTCAACAAAATATAAAAAAATTAAAATGAAAAATTAATTTGTTTTTCAGCCATTCATATATATTTTTAAACATAGAATTATTCAAATTCATCCATTTATTTTTATTGATTTGTTTGTTTTTTATCCATTCACATATATATTTAAACATGTAATTATTTCAATTTATCCCTTCATTTTTATTTATTTGTTTGTTTTTCACCCACTCATATATTTATTTAAGCATGTAATTATTCAAATTTATACATTGATTTTTTTAATGATTTTTTTTTTTGTTTCTTATCCATTCATTTGTGTATTTAATCATGGAATCATTCAAATTCATCGAGTTACCTTTTATTTATTTGTTTGTTTTTCACCCATTCATATATGTATTGAAACATGTAATTATTCAAATTCATATATTAATTTTTTATTGATTTGTTTGTTTCTCGCCCACTCATATATGTTTTTAAACATGTAATTATTCAAATTCATACATTATTTTTTTATTGATTTGTTTGTTTTTTTATCAATTCACATGTGTATTTAAACATGTCATTATTCAAAATCATCCATTTATTTTTTTATTGATGTGTTTGCTTTTCACCCATTCATATATGTATTGAAACATGGAATTATTCAAATTCATACATTTATTTTTTATTGATTTGTTTGTTTTTCACCCACTCATATATGTATTTAAACATGGAATTATTCAAATTCATACATTTATTTTTTATTGATTTGTTTGTTTTTTTATCAATTCACATGTGTATTTAAACATGTCATTATTCAAAATCATCCATTTATTTTTTTATTGATTTGTTTGCTTTTCACCCATTCATATATGTATTTAAACATGGAATTATTCAAATTCATACATTTATTTTTTATTGATTTGTTTGTTTTTTTATCAATTCACATGTGTATTTAAACATGTCATTATTCAAAATCATCCATTTATTTTTTTATTGATTTGTTTGCTTTTCACCCATTCATATATGTATTTAAACATGGAATTATTCAAATTCATACATTTATTTTTTATTGATTTGTTTGTTTCTCGCCCACTCATATATGTATTTAAACATGTAATTATTCAAATTCATACATTCATTTTTTATTGGTTTGTTTGTTTTTATCCATTCACATATGTGTTTAAACATGTAATCATTCAAATTCATCCATTCATTTTTAGGTTTGTTTTCCATCCATTCATCCATGTATTTTTTTAATTATAGGTATTCATCCATGTATTTTTTAATAAGTGTTTAATAAGTGTTTACTAAGTGTCCTGCGTCCTCCCTGCAGGACGGCTACTCTCAGTATCACTTCGTCGGCTCTTCGTCCACCATCGAGCGGGACCGCCAGCGGCCGTACTCTTCCTCACGCACGCCGTCCATCTCCCCCGTCAGGACCTCGCCCAACAACCGATCAGGTCACACACACACACACACACACACACACACACAAAACACTGTGTTTATTTTTTTTCTTATTTTTTGTCCTGAAAAACACAAAATCATCTGGACTCAGGACATTCATTCATTCATTCATTCATTCCTTTGTTTACTTTATTGTTCAATAATGAATTCATTTGTTCATCCTCTTATTCATTAACTTATTCCTTTATTAATTCATCCGTTCAGATGTTTATTTATTCATTCATTTTTATGTTCATTCCTTTATTTATTCATTCTTCAATTTATTCATTCATTTTTATGTTCATTCATTAATTTGTTCATTAATTTATTCATCCATGCATTCTTTCATTTATTTATTTTATTGTGCAATAATTAATGTTTGTTCATCCACTCATTCATTAATTCAATCATTAATTATTCATCCATTAATTCATTCGTTCATCTGTTGATTTATCCATTCATTTTTCTGTTCATTCATTCATTCATTCCTTCATATATTTATCCATTCATTTGTCTGTTCATTCCTCTATTCATTCATTTATTGATTTATTCATTCATTAATTCCTCTATTCATTCATTACTTTATTTATTCATTTTTCTGTTCATTCATTCATTTAATCAATAACTGATTCATCCATTGTCTTACTGTTTAAATGATTCTGACACAGATAGAAATCAATATATGCATTTGAATATGGTGCTCAGTGTGTCTGTTTTGGTATTTATATATATGTACATACGTGTGTGTGTGTGTGTGTGTGCATGTGTAATGTTAACTTTATAAAGTAATAGAATAAAATGACAATCCTTTACGTTTTACAATTATTATTATTATTATAATCATTATTATTAATATTACTACTACTGCAGCTACTTTTGTTATCTTAATATTATTTTTAATCAATTTTAACATTAATAATGTTTATGTGTGTGTGTTATTATAATTTTATGAAGTAAAGTAAAATAATAAACTTACACAATTTACATTTTATTATTATTATTATTATTATTATTATCATTATCAATATTACTACTACTGCAGCTACTATTATTATTTTATTATTATTTTTCATTGTTTTTATTATTAAAAATGTGTGTGTGTTATTATAATTTTATAAAGTAAAGTAAAACAATTATGTGGCAATCCTTTACATTTTATTATTATTATTATTATTATTACTACTACTACTACTACTGCAGCTACTTTTGCTATTTTATTTTAATCTTTAATCAGTTTTATTATTAAAAATGTGTGTGAATTATATTTTTATAAAGTAAAGTAATAGATTAAACTGGCAATCCTTTACATTGTATTATCATCATTATTATTACTACTACTACTATTGAAGCTGCTATTGTTATTTTATTATCATTTTTCATCATTTTTATTATTAAAAATGTGTGTGTGTGTGTGTGTGCGTGTGTGTGTGTGTGTGTGTGTGTGTGTGTGTGTGCAGCGAGCGCTCCTGCTTCCCCCAGGGAGATGATGGCACTGAAGGAGAGGAAGGCAGAGTACGAGATGACTGGCAACACTGGTTACCGTGGCAACAAGGGGGAACACATGTCTCGGAAGGACGCCATGACGGGTAGGAGACCACACACACACACACACACACATTTTTAATAATAAAAATACGGGCCACGCCTTTGAATCCAACACAAATAAAAGAGTTTGATTTGAGAAAAAGAATCCTTTGATTCTTCTCTTTGTTCTTCAGAATCAAAGGGAAAAGTCATGAGAATGAGCTTTTGTTTTGTGAGATTTATAGATTTACATGAATATAAATAATATCTATGAAAAAAATAGCTTTAAATATATATATAATGTAATTATTACATTTATAAAAGGAAGTCCATCACAAAGGTTTGACTTCAAAGAAATCCTGTGATTCTTCTCTTTGTTCTTCAGAATCAAAGGGAAATGTCATAAGAAAGAGCTTTTATTTTGAAATATGGGTCTAATTTAAAGATTTGCTCAATAAAAATAAATGTATTTTCTAATAATATCTCATGTCACTCCTACATTGAGATTAAAAGATTTAAATGAGTTAGAAAAAAACATGTATGTTTTTAGATTTAAATGTGTTTATCATATTTATACATTGATATGATGACTATAGAAATTAAATCAGCCAAAAACAAAAATGCTCGATTTCAATTAAATCCTAGACTCTTCTTTTTGTTCTTTTATTTGAGCTTTTATTTTTTTAAGGTGTGACATTTAAAGATTGAAATGAATATCAATATATATATATAGATATATATATATATAAGTATAATATAGTGAAATATGCTTATAACATAATTATTGTATTTATGTAATGACTATTGAAATGATATTTAACACAAATCAAAGGGAAATATATTTTAAAAACACGTGGAATTTAAATGATATTTATGATCATATCTTATAAACAAAGGTAGATAATAATAATAATTTTGAAATCATATGATTGAAGAGAAATTATGGAGCAAAGATGAAGATGTTGAGGTTCCTTTGGGAGCCACCAGGATGGAGAAGATCTGAGGAGCATCAGAGGGACGACACATGGTAGATGTTTGGAGGTCGGAGATGGTTGGGTCGTGGACAGAAGGAGGGACAGGGAGTGAGATGGTAGAAGGATGGTGGGATTGGAGAAGCTGAGAGTGTGAGGAGGATACAGAGGAGGTGGAGAACCTGAGGAGAAGAAGAGATGGAGGTGTGTGTGTCCTTCACACTCCCATGCTTCTTCTGCAGGTCAGGTCCCCGGCGGCTCGTCGACGCTGCACAGAGGAGCATACGTGTCGCCCACAGAAGACCTGAAGTACAACCAGGTACGTGAGAACAACCACGGCTTCCAGACACACAGCAGGTCAGGCATCTCCACCGCTGAGGACCAGGAGGACCAGGAAGATGATGAAGACCATGAAGACCACGAGGACGATGGTGACGATGTCAACGATGATGGTGACCATAGGGTGATGATGAAGATGATGAAGATGATGAAGATGATTGACAAAGATGACAAGGGTGACCATGAAGATGATGGTGAAGAAGATGGTGATGAAGATGATGGTGAAGACCTCCATGATGATGATGTTGATGAGGAAGATGATGATGATGAAGATGTTGATGATGAAGACCACCATGATGATGATGTTGATGTTGATGTTGATGATGAAGATGATGATGATGATGATGGTGAAGACCATCATGATGATGAAAATGATGATGATGACAAAGATAACAATGTTGACCATTGAAATGAAGATGATGGTGATGATGGTGAAGACCATCATGATGATGAAAATGATGATGATGACAAAGATAACAATGTTGACCCTTGAAATGAAGATGATGGTGATGAAGATGATGATGATGAAGACCACCATGATGAAGATGCTGACGATGTAGATTTTGATGATGTTGATGTTGGAGATGATGGTATTGAAGATGATGATGCTGATGGTGAAAACCACCATGATGATGGTGATGAAGATGATGATGAAGATGTTAATGATGATGGTGAAGATGGTGATGAAGACCACCATGATGAAGATGTCAATGTTGATGTTGATGACAATGATTGTGATGAAGATGATGACGATGAAGATGATTGACAAAGATGACAATGTGACCATTAAGATGATGGTGAAGATGAAGATGATGGTGATGAAGACCCCCATGATGAAGATGATGATGAAGACCACCATGATGAAGATGATGTTGATTTTGATGATGATGATGATGATGATGGTGAAGACAAAGATGACAATGTTGACCATTGAGATGAAGATGTTGAAGATGATGGTGATGTTGAAGATGTTGATGAAGATGAAGACCCTCCACGTCCCTCCACCTGACCTCTATCTCTGGTCTCCAGGTTTCTTCCCAAGGTCTGCCGTCGGATCCTTACCCTCCGTTCCAGAACCCTCCTCCGGCCGACGGCGGCAGCTACGAGGAGCAGCCCTTCTACGAGAGCCAGGTGCACGGCGGCGGCGTCGGCGTGGGGCGTCCTCCTCAGGCGGACCTCAGCATGCACCTGCAGGGCCTGAAGTCCACGGGAAACTACGTGGACTTCTACTCGGCGTCGCGGCCGTACAGCGAGCTGAACTACGAGACCAGCCACTACCCGGCCTCGCCGGACTCCTGGGTGTGAAGACGAGGAGGACGTGGAGACGACGGCGTCCTCCTCCCTCCTCATCCTCACCTGTAGTTACTGAGTAGCAACATAGGTAGCAGGACAAAACCACGCGGGGTCGACGAGGGCGGAGGGATTTTGGGGGGTTTTGGGGGGTCGGGGAGGGAGGGGGTGCGGCGGCCATGCATGTGCATGAACACCAGCCACCGGGGAAAAACCCCGAAACCACTAAAAAATAAAAATAAAAACAACCGAGACGGACGGGAGGAAGAGGAAAGTGGAGGAGGGGCGGCGGCGCCTCCTGGAGAAGGTCAGTGGGCGGAGCCAGACGGGGGAGAAGGAGGAACAGGGGGCGGGGCCTGGCTGGAGGGGGGCGGGGTCAAGCTCGGGGGGGAAGATGGCGCTCGGTGAAAGCACAGGAAGTCGGTTCGGGAAATCGTTTCCCCCGGCGACGAAGCCCCTCCCCCCCCCGCCGACGTTGACCCCCCCCGGAACCTTCTGGACTCGAGTCGTTTGTTACACTTTATTTTTCTTTTTTTTTTTTTTTGTCTCTTCTTTCTACGTTCTGGATTCCAGTTGTAAAATATTTGACGTACATGGACGGAGGCGCTTTGTGTACATTGCACTATTTTCTGTGTCAGGCCTTCGCCGCGGGTCGAACCCCCCCCCCCCCCGCCCGCCCCATCACCACCCCGACACACACACACACACACACACACACACAGACAATAAGCTGCGTTGCTAGCTAGCTCAACACTTAGCTAACATTCCACCTATTCTTCATTTGTTGTCGTCCCCCCTGCTATTTTTTAGACAACCAATGGCGGCGGCTAGCACGCCACAACATCCCCGTTAGCCGCTGCTAGCTCTCTGGCGGTGCCCCGGTCTGGACAGGAAGTCGCAACGGTGGGAGTGAAAAGGAACAAACAAGCTCGGAGCCCTCGATCCTCTGCTAAATTTGTGGGTTTAGCATTAGCATTAGCATTAGCAAGTTAGCGAGGGTCCGCCTGTAAGTCAGTTTGTTAAACGTGGCGTCACGTGACTCGCATCCAAGGTCGCAGAAGGCGCTTACTGCCAATGAATCCTACGTAAGCTACGTTAACAATGTGGCTCGAGGAGGTCAGGTGACAGGCCGTCCGGCCAATCAGCATCCAGAGGCTAGCTTGGCCTTAGCATCGGAGCAGCCTGGATCGTGGAGACGCCAGACCGGGTGACGGGCAAACGGCTCAGCCAATCACCAGTCTTCTCGTTAGGAAACACCCGCCCCCGTCCTGGAGCGAGCGCCAACCTAGCTTAGCATTGTGTATTTTTAATTCATGGGCGTGACGTCGCCGCGGAATGGAGCGTCTCCACGCGTGAAAAGCACAAAAAGAAAAAAAAACAAACGAAAAAAGGAACAGCTTTTGAAGCGCAGACGCCTCCGGCAGGGCTCACCGGCGCCCCCTGCTGGTGGGAGGGGGCGGCGCCGCTCTGGTGGGCGGAGTCACGACTGCGTGGCGCCGCCAAACCCCCCGACGCCCAAGTGTTCCATGTGCCAAACAAGCGTCCGCCCCGAAAAGGTGGGGTGAAAAAAAAAAAAAAAAGGGTCCAAGCTCCGCCCCCTGCCAAACAACCTGCTAGCATCGCCAGTTTGTAAATGCTTTTGTTTTTATAAAACCGCTAACAACAAGACTTACAAAAAAACAAACAAAAAAAAAAAAAAAGTATGAAGGAATCTGCAGAAACAGTCCGTCTGTGTCGTACATGAATCCATGTTTGAAGAATAAAAAGAAGAAAAAAAAACCTTTTCTGAGAAGCGGCGAATCGATAACGCTGTTAATAGAGTTCGGATTTTATATATATATATATATGTATATATACATATATATATATATATACACATATATATATTATATATAAATACAATTATATACTTATGTGCAGACGTGGGTGTCACTTATAGCAGCAACATCATGGAAACAAAAACTACAAAAAAAATGGCTTCATGTAGGGATTCCTGCTCACACACACACACACACACACATCGACATTGTGTAGTAATGTTGTTGCTACGTGGCGTAGAGTAGACCCTCTGGGGGGGGCGGAAATGGCAGCAGATGTGTTCTTCAACGTGCACAAGAAAGATACAAATAAACAGAAATAATAATAATCCATTTTAATATCATCGTTATTAATATTAAAAATAGATAAAACGGCTGCTTGTCGGAGCTTCAGGCGGGAAAAGGTGTTTTTTTTGTAAACGTTTTGATGAAATGATATAAAGACGCCCCTTTTAAATACATGATATCGATATATATCAACATATATACATATATATATCCTGAGGCCGTTTATACAAACTTAAAATAAAATAAATCTCATCTGACGTGTTTTAAACTGTACAGACTCCAAATGAGTGATTCCATGTAATTACAACTTTGTATTTCCAGTCGTCTTTCTCCTTTTTCATCCTTTTCTTTTCCATTATTCCCTTTTTTTCTTTTTTTTTTTTTTACATGACTTTTATTCTGAAGTCATTTTTAAAAAATGATGGTGATATATTTTTTTCCGGAGGGGTTTTTAGGGTTGATTACGGGACGTAAAAAGACGCAAAAATCCCGTTTCCAGAGGTGAGATGATGAAAGATAACCGACAGGAAGTCGTGTCTGATATATATCGATATTTCCATTGATCCTTGAGGCCGAAAATCGGAGCTGTGGTTGTGATTCTTCCCCTCCTTTTTTAATTTTTTTTATTTTACCCCCCCAAAAAAGTGGAGCCGGACCCTCCCGATTTAACTCGGCTTTTTCAAAATAAGAGCACCATTTCTTATTTTCTTTCTCGAACTGTGAAAGGAGGAAGTGGATGATCTGAGGAGTAAAAGACGTAAATAAAAAGGACAGAAATGTAGAAATATTTGGAGTAAATCATTTATTTTAACGATTTTTTTTTTTTACTTTTATTTTGCATGAATGATTTCACCTATATATATATTTATATATTTTATTTATTTTTTTTTTTTTCAACCAGCATTTTCTCCAACCGCCTGCGAAAAGTCAGAGAAATTATAACAGGGAAATGATTAAATCGGGGAAATAAAAAAAACAACTATATTTTAAATAATATAAAAAGGAAATCATTTCAAATTGATTGAAATATAATTCCCTTTCTGTTGACATTTTTTCCATCTATAGATAAATAAATACTATAAATGATTAAATCAAAAAGGAAACCATTTGAAAATGATAGAAATATTATTTCCTTCCTCTTGACATTTATTCCTATTTATAGATAAATAAAAAGCATATATTATTAAATAATATAAAAAGGAAATTATTTGAAATTTATCAAAATATAATTTCCTTTCTGTTGACATTTTTTCCATGTATAAATAAATAAATACTATAAATGATTAAATCAAAAAGGAAACCATTTGAAAATGATAAAAATATCATTTCCTTCCTCTTGATATTTATTCCTATTTATAGATAAATAAAAAGTATATATTATTAAATAATATAAAAAGGTAATTATTTGAAATTTATTGAAATATAATTTCCTTTCTGTTGACATTTATTCCTATTTATTTAACCATATTATCTGTACAAAGAAGCTCCAACATCCCAGCTGCTCCACTCATGAATGATTGAATTAAACCTATTTTTCTTCTTATAATAAAGCTGAAAAAAGTAAAGGAAGCGACGACTTTTCAAATTAAAAGTCGACGCAAAAGCACAGGAAGCCTGGACGCTCTTTCAAAATAAAATCACCTGGAACCACACACACACACACACACACACACACACACACACACGCACCTTACTTCCTGCCCGGGCGAACGCACTTCCTGCTCTTGAAACGTCACCCGTGGCAACGCGGTGATGTCACACCTCTTTGTGACGTCGCTGTGAAAGAAAAAGCGGAGGTCGTCGCCGTGACGACCTCTTCCATCCCGTCCGGACGACCCGGAACGACAAAGACGTTGAAAAGGATCCGTGTTTTTATAACATTTAAATGATTTTAAGATGCGACTCATCGTTTGGAGGCGAAAGCGGCGAACGAAAGCGGCGAGCGGGTTCCGAAAGGATGACAGCGGGAAGCGTCGCCGCCGCCGCCGTCTGTGATCACGGAACGCGGCGCCGAGGCTATAAGTGCGGCGGCGCCGACGAGCCGACTGACGGGCGGCCGGCGAGCCACCGGAGTCCCGTAACCATGGCGACCAAGCTACCGCAGCCGCAGCAGGTGGTGACGGAGTTCCGCGCCAACCCGGAGCGGCCCAGGCTGCACCTGGCCTCCTGCGTGGTCTCGGTGGCCACCAAGGGCCACCAGAAGACCCCCCGCAAGAGCCGGCGCCGGACGCCGGAGGCCGAGATCCCCGAGACCCAGGAGAAGCACAAGGTGCGGCAGGAGGTCCAGGCGCAGCTGAAGGAGCGGCAGCAGAAGCTGTCGCGCCTGCAGAACCGCCAAGACGACCTGGCGAAGGAGATCGAGAAGGTCAAGGAGGCGTTCCTCAGCGACCCCATGTTCCTGATGGACCAGGACGCCGAGGAGGCCACGCAGAGGGCCACGCGGGAGATGAGGGCGGTGGTCAAGAAGGAGGCGGAGCTGAGGAGCCTCCAGGAGGAGTACGCCACGCTGAAGGTGAGGAAGCAGCAGCTGATCGGCCGCGTGGAGAAGGAGTCGCTCTACGAGGACTTCATGCTACGTCTGGCTAAGGTGGCCAAAGACGAAGATCTGGCGTCGCTCACCAACCACCTGGACATCACGCTGCACATCAAGAACGAGCTGTGGGTGAAGGACACCAAGGCGCAGAAGCGCATCCACCAGCACAAGCAGACGCTGCTCAACTCGCAGGGACGCCACGACCTTCTGATGCTGCAGCTGAGGAACCAGCTGCGGGAGCTGGACATCGAGCTGGCCAAGTGGGAGAAGGAGATCGCCATCTGGTCGCCCAAGTTCGAGCACGTCCACAAGACGTCCAAGGACAAGAAGCTGCGGCTGATCCTGACCATGATGGCGGCGTTCAACCTCTACGAGAGCATCGGCGGCGAGGTGGGGAAGGAGTGCCGGGCGGAGGACACGGAGGCGCAGCTCAACCGCATCATGGTCTTCACCATGGACAACGACGACATCGTCAAGGAGTACGAGCTGCGCGAGAGGATGAGGATACGCAAGTCCAACGAGCACAAGGCGCACGCCAACCAGATCCTGCCCATGTAGCCGCCGCCGCGCCGGGTCTCCCGGCGAAGCATCCGTGGCGTGGAGAGAGGTTTTTTTTCCTGCCTTTTAGCGTCTTATGCTAACGGGCGCTACGTAGCCCAGACAGGAAACGCCAGCTTCTCAAACTGGCCTAAAGACCTGTGAGCCGGACTCTGCTGCCGATGTGAACTCCGAAAGCAGGAACTGTTTGTACACACACACACACACACACACACACACACGCGAACACACACACAGTGATTGGTGAGGTTGTCAAATACTGAGATATCACATTTTCTGTTTCCCTTTTGTAAATAAATGTCTGTGAGACACTTGGATTTCTGAAAAGTAATGCTAATGTGAGCGGCCATGCTAATCGGAATGGTAATGCTAATCTGAGCAGCCATGCTAGTCGGAATAGTTATGCCAATCTGAGCAGCCATGCTAATCGGAACGGTAATGCTAATCTGAGCGGCCATGCTCAACGGAACAGCAATCCTAATCTGACCAGCCATGCTAATAGGAACAGTCATGCTAATCTGAGTAGCCATGCTAGTCGGAACAGTAATGCTAATCTGAGAGGCCATGCTCGTCGGAACAGTAATGCTAATCTGAGCAGCCATGCTAGTCGGAACAGTAATGCTAATCTGAGCAGCCATGCTAGTCGGAACAGTAAAGCTAATCTGAGCTGCCATGCTAGTCGGAACAGTTATGCTGATCTGAGCAGACATGCTAATTGAAACAGGAATGCCAACCTGAGCGGCCATGCTAATCGGAACAGTAATACTAATCTGAGCAGCCATGCTAGTCGGAACAGTAATGCTAATCTGAGCAGCCATGCTAGTCGGAACAGTAATGCTAATCTGAGCAGCCATGCTAGTCGGAACAGTAATGCTAATCTGAGCAGCCATGCTAGTCGGAACAGTAATGCTAATCTGAGCAGCCATGCTAGTCGGAACAGTTATGCCAATCTGAACGGCCATGCTAATCAGAACTGCCATACTCATCCTGCCAACTATGAATTTGAAGAACCATGCTAATCCGAGAAGTCATGCTAATCTGAGGAGCTATGCAAATCTTCATAGATTTGTTTCCTGACCAACCTGTCATATTAATCTATTCAGCTGTGTGAACATAAACAAACAGCCATGCTAATCTGCAGTCATGCTCATGTGAACGGTCATTTAAATCTGAACAGCCATGCTAATCTGAACAGTCACGTTTATCTAAATGGCAAAGCTGGATTATCAAAAGTCAGGTCACATTTTTTTCAGTTTCCTGTATATTTCACGTCGGCACGGAGACCCCAAGAGGTAAAGAAATACCACGCTGGAATAGATAATCCTCAAACTCCCACCCTGAATCCAGACGAGCTCATGAGCCACCCAGTCGGCCCAATGCTAATCTCTCTATTTTAGGCTCCGCCCTTTGAACTGCTAACAAAGTCAACGTGAGCCGCCGCTCAGAAACCCCCTCACTTCCTGTCACACCCACATGTTGTCATCTTCAGTAACATTCCGGGGCTGATAGCATGCTATAGCATCGTTAGCAACGAGTGTGTGCTGGAAAGTGCAGCCTAGCCTTGTGATCTCCATGTGTGCGTCCTGGAAAACAAAAAGTGCTTGTGTTTGCGCAACACTTACACGTAGCCTCGCACACTGGGGTAGGGTAGCATGCTAAAGCTAACTCTGGCTACAGGTGAATGAAAACAACCCTTCCCCGGATCGCCGATTGAATAAAATTAAAAATAAAGCAGCGGGGATGGAGAGTCCAGCTGCAGGAGCACAAGAAGGGGTGCTAGCTAAAATTAGCTTAGCTGAGCAATGAGCCTGTGACAAAGCACGTTGAAATAACAATCACTCAGGTTGACGGAGGATGGTAGTTGATCATTTGTGTGTGTGTGTGTGTGTGTGTGTGTGTGTGTGTGTGTTGGGGGGGTTACGGTCACATTTGCAAAACTGTTCCCGACAGCTTCTAAGACCCCAAATCCTTATTTTAGGTACTTTTGCCATATTTAGCCGGTATTTTAAAGAAGACTACAAATATGGACGGTGCAGAAAGTAGTCATTTCCTATATTTCGGGGTACAATGTTCCCTTATGACCTGAAACAGCGAGTTACGGGTCTCCGGTTCTGTATCAGGAGGTTCTGCAGGGCTACTGCTTCGGCTGGTTTCCAGGGCAACGCTGCAAATAAAGGGCGGCCATCTTTGCAGAACCCGATTTAGTAGAACTAAGAGGAAACGGACACTTTGTGGGTATAAAAACTCCGGGAACACGACGCCGGGGAGGTGGGGAGGCTGGAACAGGCGCCAAAGACTGTGATTCCCGACGCCGATTCCTTATTTAAGATTCTTTAGCCGCATTTAGCCGGTTTTATAGATAGAAACTACAAAGATGGAGGGTCCGGGATTTGTAGTCATTCCCTATATTTCTGTGGGATTGAGAGGAAGTGGACACTTTGAACACACCCTGGGGAACTAGTGACATGCGCTGTGTGTGTGTGTGTGTGTGTGTGTGTGTGCGTGTGTGTGTGTGTGTGTGTGTGTGTGTGTGTGTGCCCAACCGTTTCTAAGGTTCTTTTGTCACCATTGAGACGGTATTGTACAAAAGACTACAAAGATGGAGGGTCCGGGATTTGTAGTCATTCCCTATATTTCTGCAGAATTGAGAGGAAGTGGACACTTTGAACACACCCCAGGAAACTAGTGACATCCGTTGTGTGTGTGTGTGTGTGTGTGTGTGGGTTCCCAACTGTTTCTAAAATCGCAATTCCTCATTCAAGGTTCTTTTGTCACATTGAGACGGTATTGTACAAAAAAGACTACAAAGATGGAGGGTCCAGTAAGTGTGGTCATTTCCTATATTTCTGCAGGATTAAGAGGAAGTGAACGATTTAAACACACCCCGTGGAACTGTTTACAGTGTGTGTGTGTGTGTGTGTGTGGTGGGGGATCTAGCCTAAATTAAAAGAGATAGATCCACTTATGTTTCTGTTCGTCATGGTTTTTATCAAAAGACCAGGTTTCCAGGGTTGAAATACAATCATTCTAACTGTAGAAAAAAAAAAAAACACGTATGTACTCGTACTGCGTGTACTAGTTAAAGTACACCGAGTAAAACCAGGTGAGCTGGAATGAAAGAAGAAGGCAACGAAAGAGTTTTAAGCTCCGCCCCCTCGGTCCTCCTCATCTCCTCACCATCAGCCTCCGCCGCTCCTCCTCCCTCCTCTTCCTCTCCACCTTCTTCATCTTGTAATCCCACTTGGGGATCTGGAGGCGTTGGGAGCCGCCGCCCCGCCGCGGCCCCTCGGGGACGAAGGCCGGGGCCGGGGCCTTGCAGAGGCGGACCTTGGGCACCACGATGCCGGGCCTGACGCTGCTGCGCCGCAACATGTTGAGCGGCAGCAGGCTAGCTCGCCGTATGACCCGCGTGGACGTGGCGGCCACGCCGCTCAGCAGCTGCGGCTGGAGGCTGGCGCGCCGGTCCCTGACGCGCGGCACCAGCAGGACCCTGGAGTTCTGGAAGAACCTCTTGTAGTGGTTGAGCCTGTCCGGGCCCAGGCGCTTCAGCTCGGCCACCCGCTGCCTGCGGAGGATCTCCTGCACGGCGTGCCGTCGCTTCCCGACGCACGGCGGGCTGCCGGGGCACACGGTCCGGCACGCCGTGCCCACGAAAGGGCTGGCGACGCCGGTCGTGATCCTGACCATGTGCTCCAGGACGCCGTCCTCCACCGGCTTCACCTTGTTGGTGATGTAGAACCTGTACGGGCAGCAGGAGGAGAGGCCCATCAGCCGCCTCCAGCAGGGCTTCCGCTCGCGGGCCTGAGCCACCAGCTCCTGCAGGGGGGGGGGCAGTTAGCAACCGTTAGCAGTTAGCCGGAGGTGGCAAGATGTCAAATAAAGAGAGGCTAGGAAACCCTACATGCTGCGGAAAGCAAAGATCGTTAGCAACGGTGAGACCATTAGCAACGGTTAGCCTTTAGCGGCTGGTGGTGCGAACAGCTCAGAATAAAACGTCAAATGAAGAGATTCTAGGAGACCCTCCGTACTGCAGAAAGCTAAAACCATTAGCGACAGTTAGCTGTTAGGTGGTAGCCTAGGCGGCGGTCTCCAAATGAGACATCAAACAAAACGAGGCTAGGAAACCCTCCGTGCTGCGGAAAGCAAAGACCGTTAGCAACGGTGAGACCATTAGCAACGGTTAGCCTTTAGCGGCTGGTGGTGCGAACAGCTCAGAATAAAACGTCAAATAAAGAGATTCTAGGAGACCCTCCGTACTGCAGAAAGCTAAAAACTGTTAGTGACAGTTCAGCTGCCTGGCATCGGCAGCAGTCTCCAAATAAGACGTCAAATAAAGAGATTCCAGGAAACCCTACATGCTGCGGAAAGCAAAGATCGTTAGCAACGGTGAGACCATTAGCAACGGTTAGCCTTTAGCGGCTGGTGGTGTGAACACCTCTGAATAAGACGTCAAATGAGGAGATTCTAGGAGACCCTCCATGCTGCAGAAAGCTGAAAACTGTTAGCGACAGTTAGCTGTTAGGTGGCAGCGGCGCAAGCACCTCCAAATAAGACGTCAAATAAAGAGAGGCTAGGAGACCCTCTTTGCTGAGAGGAGCAAAGACCGTTAGAGACGGCGAGTCCGTTAGCAACAGTTAGCCAGTAGCTGGCGGTTGTGTAAGACCTCTGAATGAGACGTTAAATAAATAGAGGTTTGAAGATCCCCACAATGCTGCAGAGAACAACGATTGTTAGCAAAGGTCAGCTGGCACGTCACCTGCGAGTAAAACGTAAAATAAAGAGATACTCCGTGCTGCGGAGAGCATAGCATAGTGACAGTTAGCAACTGTTAGCTGTTAGGCGGAAGTGGCACAAGCACCTCTGAATAAGGCGTCAAATAAAGAGAGACAAGGAGATGCCTCCATGCTACAGAGAGCAAAGACCGTTAGCAACACTGAGATGGTTAGCGATAGTGAGACTGTTAGCGACCGAACACCTCTGAATGAGACTCTGAGAACATCTGAACTGCAGAGAGCAGAGACCTTTTGCGACAGTAAAACCATTAGCAACAGTTAGCCGTTAGGTGGCAGGGGCGCAAGCACCCCTGAATAAAACGTCAAATAAAGAGAGGCTAGGAGAGCTAACTGTTGCTGAGAGCAGAGACTGTTAGCAACAGTTAGCTGTTAGCAAGACGTCAAATAAATCGAGACGACCCCGCCTCGGTGCACGTTACCTCCAGCATGGGCCACTCCAGCGGGAAGGTGTCACAGAACTGCTCGGCGCAGGGCTTCTCCATCAGTCGTAGCATCAGGCCCGCCGTCTCGTGGCGCCCGGTGAAGAGGGCCCACTCCCGCGGCGTCATGCTCCGGCCGTGGTCGCGGGCCTGGATGTCGGAGCCTGAAATGCGGCACCTCTGTGAGCGATTGGACACCAAACACCACACGGTGCGCGTGTGTTTGTGTTTTACCGGCTAGCATTAGCGCCCTGACGCACTCGGCGCGTCCCTGCATGGCCGCCTTCATCAGCGCGGTAAAGCCGTGGCAGTTCCTCCTCTCGATGTCCAGCCCCGGGAAGTAGTTCAGCAGGTAGTTGGAGATCATCACATGACCTGTGGGTGTCCACCGCTGGGTTAGCTTTAGCTTTTAGCTTGGGTTGATACTTCTTCTGAGTACCGCGGCAAGAAATTCATCACCGTTACCAAAGGAGCGGTTGAGCGCTGTGTCTGATACCAGTGGCTTCTTTATGTTTGAAGATGACATCACTTCCTGCTGGTTGTCAGGGGGCGTGGTGTGCCGGGTTAGCTTTAGCTTTTAGCTTCACGTACTACTTCTTTTAACTATCACGGCAGGCAATTCACTGTTAGCCAAAGAAGGGACCGGGATTGTTAACATTGGGAGATGACATCACTTCCTGCCAGGAGGTATGGGTGCGTGGCGCACAGCACTGGATTAGCTTTAGCTTTTAGCTTCGGTTGAAACCTCTTCCAAGTACCGCGGAGAGCAATTCATCACCGTTAGCAAAGAAGTGGCCGAGCTCCGAGTCTTATACCAGCGGCTTCTTAATGTTGGAAGATGACATCACTTCCTGCTAGTCACCAGGGGACGTGGCGTGCCGCGTTGGGTTAGCTTTAGCTTTTCGTGTCACATGATACTTCTTGTAAGTACCATGGCAAGCAATTAATCACTGTTAGCTAAAGGGGAGACCAGGCGAGGGATTATATCACTTCCTGTACTGGATTAGCTTTAGCTTTTAGCTTCAGTTGATACTTCTACTTCGAACCGTGTCGAGTGATTCATCGCCGTTGACATCACTTCCTGCTCAGGGAAGCAGAGGGGGGGGGGGTCTCGACCTGTCAATCATATCCAGACCTCCAGCCATTCACCCTCTCCGATGGACGACGCCTCCACACAATAAGACAAAATAAAATCTGGTTCTCGCCCCGTTACCATGGTGACCAGGGTAAGAGCTAACAGAAGCCTACCTGCCTGCGCCGCCGTAATTAGCGCCGTGTTTCCCTCGTTGTCCTGCCAGTTGACGTCCACATACGGGCACTGGGAGAGCGCCATGACAACGTCCACGTAGCCGTGGTAACACGCCATGATCAGGCCAGACTGAAAGGCAAACACAGCGGGAAGGGGGGGGGGGGGGTTTAGACGCGGCGACAAATGTCGGAAAAGCGGCGCTTAGCGTTTGGGGGCGCTAGCTTCCTGACGTGCTCCCCTGTAGCACGTTAGCATGGACAGCCTTCAAAAGACACACACGGGGAAATGACGCGTTGCTTCGAAGATCTCCGTGCTTTTTTTAGATCTACGTCCATCGTTCCAGGCGAAAACCCCGACTCCCTCCCTGGACGCTCGCCGTGATGTCACTCAACAAGCCGTTCGCCAGGCGCCATCTGTCGCAGGAGGCTTAACCCAGATCCCTTGACCTCTACCGGGACGTGACCTTCAAGGTGCGCGGGGAGTCTTCATTTTCGGAGCGTAGACCTCCATAAACGTGAGCATGCTAATGCTAATGACGCTAGCGGAGAAAATCGTACCGCACAGATTTGGTTAAAAAAGGGGGCGGGGCTTGCCGGCTCTTACCCTCCTGTTCCTGTCGGTCTCGGCCACCTCCTCCTCGGTGACACCCTGGCGGATCATGATCTTGACGATGATGGCGTTGTTGTTGCAGCAGGCCGTGAAGAAGGAGAGCGGCCCGGGGCTGTCGGGGCTCGGCGAGCGGTAAATGTCCAACGGTACGGCGCCGTCCAGGGGGTAGAAGGAGTCGTCGGAGGCGACGCTCCTGGCGTCGGCGCGATCCGGCAGCGACTCGAAGTCCAGTTCCTCAAACTCCTGGTAGATGTCGTCCTCCTCCTCCCAGTAATTGTGCATGTAGTCGCCGTCGAACTCCTCGCCGTCGTCGTCCTCCTCGGCCGCGGTGACCGACATGACCGGCGCATCTTTGCTCGCCCGAAGCTCCGCCTCCTCCGGGGATCTTCTCCCGGCGACTCCATTCTCCAGAGGTTTGCCGCCGACGCCCCCTTCCTCCGTTAGCAACACCATTTAATCCTCGGCCCCTTCTCCGCTCCAATCCTAGGAGAACCTGGAGGAGAACCGAGAGTCCGGTGGCCCGAGGTGATAGTTCTTCCTCCTGCCGTGCAGAAGGCCGAGCCTCGCCATGCTTGCTGACCTACATCCACCTCAGACGTCCGGGATGAGCCGTCTCTTCCGGCACTCCTTCATTTTCAAACGAATCTTCTCGGAACACTCGAGTCCTCCAGAAGATCCGTCCGCTCTGGACACGTGACTCTTGCACAAGTTCTCCCCCTGTGCATGTTGGGCGTCAAATCGGTCGCGGGTTTTCCGTCAGGAGAAGTTGTCTTCTCCTGAAGTTGAGCGGGTCGTCGACGCAGAGCTGCCGGCGGCGCTAACAGCCCAGAGCGGCTAATCCAACGTTCCCCAGGCGGAGGAATGCTGGGCTTCTCCTGATAATGGACGGCAACGGGATGAGAGGCGGGTTCTTCAGCTGTAGGGTAATCCAGTTAGGCTCTCTCTCGCTCTCTCTCTCCATCTCTGGTCCTCCCTCTTCTTGAACGATGTCGGCTCAAAATCAGCGTCCACTTATCTAAATCATGGGAGACTCTGGAATCTCGCGTCTCTAGAAATATGTAAAACCAAACGGTGGCGTGATAGGTCGGCAGATGTTCTGGAGGGGTGAAGGAAGACTCCCGTGGGGAACGGAAGCCGGGCAGCAGGTCAGGATTCAGGTGAGAAAGGATTACGGCGGCTAGCAGTTTCTACGTTAGCTAGCTGAGACAGAACTCGGGGTCACACACGTGCACTCCTGATGGTTCAAGAAACCCCACTCCATAAACACATGGACCCGGGTGAGAAGGTCTGAACGTCCACCTCCGAGCCCCGGCGACCATCCATCAGCCTGACACTTCCAGTATTTATTTTTTTCCCTTCCGACCCAAGGTGGATTTTCCCGGGTGAAACGTCGCCGCGGTGATTGATTGGATCCGAAACGATGTCGCCAGACACCGATAGGAACATTCGCTGCAGAAACGAGAACTTTGCGGCAGCGGACCCGGATACCGAGGGTCCCCTGAGGGAGCAGGACATGTACTCTCACTCAATACTGTCATGAATCCAATAATTTAAACCTCCGTCAGTTTTTCGAACCCAAACTTAGGGTTCAAAGTTGGCGTTTGGGGCGAGAGGCGGGGCTTAACCCGGATGCGTCAGCTGTCAATGACCATTCGTCCTCATTAACGTCAAGGACAATTTCGGAGTCGTCAACGAAGCCGCCCACGGTTCCAGGACCGGTGGAGAAAGGCGAAGAACATGATAATGTGGGGTTTTCCAATGCATTTGACTTTGTCTTTGCAACAACCTGTCCTTCCTGAAGACGCCTCGCCGCTCTGTTTCAACAGCTTGAACCGCCGCTTACAACGGATACTGCAGAAACCAGAAGCCTATCACGGACTTATGCTAATCTGCAAGGGGGGAAACACACTCCGGCTGAGGCCGCTCGGGGTTTTGTCTGAAGTCTGGCGTTACGACAGGGAAAGCGGTGAGACTCAAAAGTGACACAGCTCTAATCTCCTCAGAGCTCCTTTAGTACGGAGAGGGGGAAGAGGGCGGAAGAAAAAAAGAAAAAAAAAAAACAGAAATCCGCAGTTTCATCCGTGTGGAAAAGTTCGCCCGGTCGCGTTTCGGGCGCGGCGAGGTCCTCGTTGGGAAGAATCAGTTTTAGATTTAGCCGGGGATCCTGTTTGAGATGGAAACGCTGCTAATCCGCGCCTGGCTTACCCAAGTTCTAAGACCGCGCATTACCTGGCAGGTAATTGGATTCGGCAGAAATAACCCCTACATCCTGTTTCCGAGAGCGGCGGCAGCGGCGAGCGCAGCAGATAGGCGCCTTTTTAAAATCGCGGCGGTTCGACGGCCATCTTTGAAAGACACACGGTGAGACGGAAGGGTCAAGATGTTTGGATTCAAGGGAGAAGCTCGGGAACTGCGGGTAGCCTCGGCGCCAAAAGCAGGTTCAGGAAATCCAAAACCTATTTAAAATCTAGTAAAAAAAAGGATATCAATTTAATGTAAAACATTGCTCACCTGGCGGCGTCTCATTGGTCTGTGAAGCTGAGGAGCCTAGCGGTTGGCATGGAGACGGCACCAAGACGGGTATGCTAAACGGTTGACGTTGCCCTCTGGAGCTCCGCATGCTTCACTTTGACCTGAAGTGTGTTTTTGGCGCCCCCTAGTGGCAGCAAAGGGAACTGTCAGTCGTGTGAACATCAGGAGTGGCTTCCCAGGGCGGAGATGTCTCCTTGAAGGTTTTATTTCCAATAGTCACGTTTTGTTATGCTAATCAAAGATGCTGAAGCTTATCGGGGACAAAGGGGTTTTAAATCCTGATAAAAAAAAACCCAAAGATTTGTGTGGATGACCTCACTGTCTGGCTCTTCTGTGGGATTCCCGATGTGATTCTAGACCAGTCTGGTGAGCGATTCTGGTGGATCCAGATGGTTCCTCTGGATCTTTCAGGTCTTTCTTCCAAATACTCCTCTGAATAAGTACGAGGGCCGGAAAGAAGATCCACCGGTAAATCCAGGTACTTCAACTCCGGGAACTCAGCTCCTTTTCCAGCTGAGGACTTGGGAGGTACTGATTCTCCTCCGCGGCCGCTCACGGTGAAATTAGCAGGTTCTCCTGAAGCGTGAAAAAACTCTGCAGCGATGGCTTCGTGCTTGGGAATAAACCCGAGAAGGCGAGAGAGAGGAAGATAGAGAGAGAGAGAGGCACAGGCAAGGAAACCATTCCAACCATTTATTACTGTTTGGCGTCGCTGAGCCGGCGATGGGTGTGGCGGCGCGGGACGAGGCGCCGCCGCCGCCTGGTCGTCACAAATATAAAAATAGAAATCATTTGCTTCTAGAAACTTGAAAAAAAAAAAAAAAAAAAAAAAAAATCAAGACCAAACTCTGAAGTGTCCGTCTCGCCCCGTCCGAGGGAGGGGCTTGTTACCGAAAGGTCACTTGACAGCGTTGTGCGTAGCGCGCTAGCATTTCACACAGCAGCAGCAGCGCTACGCTACGTAAACGGCTCCACAAAACCTACCAATAACTTAGAATAAAATAAAAGTGGTTCATGTTCAATTCCCCCGGAGCGACCCCGACAACAGGATGTGCCGTCGAGAACAAAACAAAACGAAAAAAAACAAACTCCAAAAGTCACACTTTTTTTTTGTTACCATGGTAACGGCCCGACGCTGTTTTTCCAGTCTGTCAAGAGGAAATGTGCAGGACTTCAAATTGTCTACCGACAGCAGCATGAACACCAGAGATCGGGTTTCCTTCTCCTAGTCTCCCAATAAAGAAATAAAACCAAGTTAAATTAAAAAAAAAAAAAAAAAGTGTCAGACATCTTGAACGCCACTGAAGTCGCAACAATCCATCGGAAAATTGTAGTTTGTTTTGGAAAAATCTGTTTTAGGCAACGAATCTTCAAAGGCCCGTTCGCCACGATCCTTAAAGTAAGATCCTCCTCCCGCTAGTTAGCTTAGCATACAAGAACCGATGAAATCTGTGGTTCATTTTCGGACGCGTTCATCCAAAACAACCCGACAGTCCAAACCGAGCGGTGAACGCAGCGAGTCCGTCGGCCATTTTAGGTTTCGCATTCGAGAGGAACGTCTGAAATGACGACGACGCTGGGAAAATACGAGCCTCCGATCGCTCACGAAAGACGATAAATACTTTTCAAAAAAGCGAAATGAAATGGTGGAACCGTGGAGCAACACCTCGTGCATTCCAGTTTTTAGTCGAGCGAGATGGGCTGGGAGATGGAGATGCAGGTAGGAAGGTTGAGGAGTAACAGTACGCTAACGGTTAGCTAAAATATAATCGACGCTCGTGTTTTTTTTTTTATCTGTAGACCAGAATACTGAATAGACGACTAGCAGCAGTGTTTTGTTTCTTCAAGAACGTCCAGGGTGGACCTGCAGGTGGAGCGACTTTGTTTAACCCTTTTCCCGCCCGAGATCTTCTAAGGAGGAGCGTCTCTTCACGCAACCCGTTGACGTAACATGACACGGGCGAGCCTTAGCTGGGTTTTCATTCGTAGGAACCTCTTTAGAAGGGAGGGGCTACTGATTTGTCAAATACGCCGCAATGTTAGCCTCTTCACACACACACACACACACACACACACACACACACACACACAACAGTAGAAAAAGATTGTAATCCCGGGCAGGGAAAGGGTTAAATATTCATAGCTGAAATGTGACGCTTCTTCCTACTGAGTGGCCGCTGTTTTAAAAAGTTTGCAACAACCTTCCGCTTTAAAAAAAGAAATAAATTCACATTTTGAGAGAGTAAAAAAAAAAAAAAAAAAAATTCACAGATGTTGGCTAACAGCTAACGCATAGGCTAACATTAGCGTGTGCTACATTGTCCGTCGCGCGGGGCATCAACAGCAGAGAGGAGGCGTTGGTGCTAGCACGCCCCGATGCTAACCTTTTCTCTGCGCGAGAGCACAGCGGGGGGGGGGGAATTTAAAAATGGCCGCTGGGAGACAAACACTCAATAACAGTCCGCAACTTTGCATCTCGGGCCATTAAGCGTCGGGTGTCGTTCCGGGGGTGGGAAAAAGAAAAACGTTTCACCACAGGGGTCGATGATGGCGCTCGCCGTCCGCCGACTGGACGATCCCGCGGCGGCCGCTCACAAGGGGGAGCTGTAGGCGGAGCTTCTGGCCGTCTTGCGTTCGTAGTTCACCAGCCGCTGCCCCACCAGGTACCTGCAGAAGACGTGACATCACACCTGGAGGCGTCAGCTCCCATTTGGCTGATCGGATTTATCGATCGGGATCGACGGGACTGACTTGTCGTTCTTGATGTGCTCGTAGAGGCGCCTGAACTGCCGGAGCTGGAAGGACAGGATGGCGAGCAGGATGACCACCATCAGCAGGAAGGGGTAGATCCTGCGCTCCACCAGCGTCTGCATTTCAGGCTGAACGGCTGCGACACACACACACACACACACACACACACACACACACACACACACACACAATGAGTGGGAACGGTGCGGGTGAACGGTGAGGTCCGGACCGTACCATCCTGCTCTGGCAGGCTGGAGCCTCGCCTCGCTAATTTGGGGGCGGGGCTTAACTGAGACCCGTCAGCCGTCAATCAATGTTGAATCGGTTCTGTGACCGAGCTCGTCACTCAAAATATTCTCAGCTATCAAATTCAATTTCTTGCGTTTTTTTAAATAAGAAATAATGTATGAAAATAGTAATGCGTAATAAAAGACAACTGGTTTTATTGATTAATTTAGAGATTGGACAAAGATTGGAAACTGCCTTCTCATCGGTGACGTGCAGTGAGGTTCATGCCTGGTGAGGCAGATTTACAAACAAATAAACCCTACAGAGTAGCTTATTCACCATTCGATCGGCAGCAGTTAACAGGTTAACCGTGAGGCAGGGGAACTGCGTGCCTCACTTAATGGCTCTTCGCAGGTTTTTTTCTTGATTGCATAGCACAAGAAACTAGTAACACTGTGCGTTAGAAGCGTAGTTTGTCCAGCAAGAGTGTTTAAATATTTTAATAGCGACATACAGAGAGACAGTAATACAGTCTTAGTGTGGTGCATGCTAGGAGTCAGCTGTATTTACAATTGGCGGCCTCATCGCACATCTCTTGAACAGGAAATGTGAAAATCCAGCCATTTTGAATAAAAAACAATCTAAAACTGGTGAAGTTAAATGAAAAATATATTTTTAGTGCAAATAGAACCATTTAACACGGCCTTTCCTGACTGCTTCTCACAGACAATGCTCCCAATCTCTTCACGAATGAGTCCACAACACGCACACCTCGCTCATGTTTTTCCATGATTTATTCTGGGCTAACTAGCGGCGGGCGACGCGTTCAACTGTTTTTTAAACGCCGCTCCACGGACAGCAGCGGCCACATCCTTGTCAAACGCTCATCCCAGTTGCTCCTACTCCAATCTCAGCTTGTATCGCAGAGCTAAAAATCCACCGGGCGACAGCTTGGATCTGAGAAAACTCCTAAGTCGATGCAATCGTCAGTCAAGATTCCACTCTCCACGCGTTGGTGTGTATTGCAGTTCTGGTTGTGTCCACTAGGGGGTGCTAGTGAGCAGTAGTGTTGGACCGGAAAACAGAGAATTGAACCGGGAGCTTTCGTGATCTGACAGCTGCCACTGCCTTCCACCCAAGGACAGCGGTTTGAGAAGACACATATTTTGCTGATAACTTGGAAAAACATCTTTCCCGAAATCAAGCGGGAAGAAAAACAGTAAATTGCGTTTCCATTATATTCCGTGCCAGATCCTGGATGCCGGGTCGGCCGTTTTGTTCGGCCCTCCCGGGAAGCCGCCGACTCTCTGACCTCCCCCGGCGATGGCGGGGAAGCAGCCGAGCACAGAAATGATTGTTCTTTTGTAAATCCCGTCTTCATCTGCGGTGGGTTTCACAAACACACACACACACACACACGCCGCTGGCTTCCAGACAGCACGGCAACAATGACAACGTGGCAAGCTGTCAAAAAAAAAAAAAAAAAATCAAAAGTGCTCGTTTGGAGGTAAATTGGCGTGTCGATTCGGCGGCGAGCGGCGGCTACAAATTAACGGGAGCCGTTGTGTCGGGTCGGGTGTTGACGGGGCGCAGACGATATTAACCCTCACGGGTGCAAAGTGGCAGCGGAGGCTTTGTTTGGAGTCGTCACCTGTCAAAGGTCACGTTCATCTACTCATGTTATTTTAGGTGTGCGCACGTACTATCCACTTCCACCCTCAAACCTCATTACTGGAAAAATGGGATTCCGAACTTTCTGGACAGTATTTGAACATTTTTTTTTTCTTTGCCAATTGATTTAATTTTCATGTTGTCACATCGACATCTGGGACGCACGGCGTCCGGACTGGAGGGGACCAACATGGATTCACCCAGACGTGGGAGTGAATGTTTGTGTCGTCATACGATGTAAAAATGAGCGAGTGAATGCTAGCACGCCTCTATTTCTCTGTGAACGAGAGGGCGAATGATTGTATCTTCATCTTCTTCTTCTCTTTTGGGTTTTCCCCTTCAGGGGTTGCCACAGCGTGTTAATGTCCAAACCATCTCAGTTATCACTTTTTCTCGGTCATACATGTCCTGCACCCCTGTGACAATGTCTCCTTGTCTTTTGGGCTTTTCCCTTCAGGGATCTCCACATTAAATTCACCATCTCCATCAAACCCTATTCTCTGTATCCTCTCTCACACCAACTCCTTCATATCCTCTCTCACAACGTCCATCCATCTTCTCTTTGGTCTTCCTCTAGACATCCAATTCCAGTGTCCATCTACCAATATATTCACTCTCCATCCTCTGTCCATGAGCAAACCACCTCAGTCTGGCTTCTCTAACCTTCTCTCCAAAACCAAGTGCTGTCTCTCTGATGGACCGATCCTATCCATCCTGGTCACTCCCAAAGAGAACCTCAACATCTTCATTTCTGCAACCTCCAGCTCTGCCTTCTGTCTTTTGGTCATTGTTACTGTTTGCGGTCCATACAGCATGGCTGCTCTCACCACTGTCTTGTCCACCTTTTCCTTTCCTTTCATTGTACCCATGACACTTTTGTCCACCCATTCCAACCTGGTTGAACCCGTCTCGTCACCTCTTTTCCTTTGCTCTGGGCTGTTGACCCTATGAACTTGGTGTGTGACATGCGAATAAACTAATAAATGGTTTTATGTCTAAATGCCGTGAATGAGAGGGTGAACACCTGCTCGTCTCTATAGGACGTCTGAGTGATTTTATGTTCATATGTGACATGTGAATGAGTAAGTGAATGGTTGCATGTCTATATATGTGTGTGTGTGTGTGTGTGTGTGTGGATGAGAGAGTGAATAACTGCAGGTTTATACACTGCTCAAAAAAATAAAGGGAACACTTAAAAAACACATCCTAGATCTAAATGAATGAAATATTCTTATGATATACTTTGCCCTTCACACAGTTGAATGTGCTGACAACAAAATCACACAAAAATGATCAATGGAAATCAATTGTATCAACCCATGGAGGTCTGGATTAGGAATCACACTCAAAATTAAAGTGTAAAAACAAACTCCAGGCTGATCCAACTTTGATGTAATGTCCTTAAAACAAGTCAAAATGAATCTGTGTTGCTTCCTGAGTGGACACTATGATTTCACACAAGTGTGATTGACTTGGAGTTACATTGTGTTGTTCGAGTGTTCCCTTTATTTTTTTGAGCAGTATATATAACGTGAAGGAGTGAGTGAATGACTGACTGTCAATACATGATGTGTGAACGAGAGGGTGATGATTGAATATTTGTTGTGTCTCTACAGAAGGTAATAATGAACGTGTCTCTCAACGACGTGAGCGAGCACGGCAAAATAATGAATAAGCGCCCGTGGGCGGGTCGGGGACTCACCCAGCAGGGGCGTGACGCCCTTGGAGACGGTGTAGGGCAGGCAGAGCGACAGCAGCAGGACGCAGATGACCGGGGCGGCCAGCCGGCGGACGATGAAGTGCAGGTCGATGTTTCTGATGCCGTTGGCGTAAACCTGCAGATTCCAAACAGATACGGCGATGTGGAGGTTCGGTCTCAGGTGTGTGTGTGTGTGTGTGTGTGAGGCCACACCTGCTCGATGACGGTCTTGAGCCACCACTGAGGGCCCATCAGTGTGATGGCGGCGATGATCTTGGCGTGCAGCACGCCCAGGGCCCAGTCCTGCAACGCAAGGCAGACGGGAATCAGCGACAATATCAAAACGACGATGGCGAGCGGCGAATGAGTGAGTGGACAGAAGAAGCCAAACTGATTTGTTATTAAAGGAAGGAGGGGATAGCAGCGCTAACAACAGCGAGCGCTAACCGCTTGTCGGCCATGTTTGTTTACCCTCCAACCTGTGACTGGTCGACACGGCTCGATCGTCATGTGACAAATCTAGTCTGATGTGATAAATGTTTGATTCCCGGTGTTTCGGTCTGTGAAAAACCAGCTCGTTAGTGTGAACCCAGAGTCTTAACAACATCCGTAACCGTGGCGATAGTATTCTCTGTTCCCAGCCCAGTCACACTCATCTGCTCACCTTGGACCTGCTCATCTCACCTTTGAAATCAACTAAAAAAAACACTTTAACGTCTGATACAATACACAAATAAAATTGCTGAAAGCCAGTATCTGAGTAAGAAATCATCTCTTAGCGTGATTAAATTCACGATCCAATTCGCATCAGAAAAGAAAATTAAAAGTGGCACCTCTCCGAAAAGGATGACGTTCTAAAGGTCGGATTTTAAATGATGGTGAAATTGAAGTCACGGGGGATTGAATGAAAATGTCTACCGATTAGAAATAATATGATTAAAAAAGACGAAAAAAAATAAGGTGAGTCAATAAAGTTAATTTAAGGACATGACGTTTGTCCTGCTGTTCCATCTATCGCCACAAGGGGGCGCTGTTGCGCGGTGATATGAATAAAACATTGAGACAGGAAGCCCACTCCAGGGTACTGACAAGATATGACCTGATTATTTTTCAGGGACAGATCCAGCTGCAAGCGTCAATGCTGATATCTGCCTATATTTATATATGATATCTTAAAAATAAAATAAAAACTGAGGAGAGCGGTTGTCCCACCTGCCAGGGGTAGAAGAGCGGCGTCTGGTCCAGCGGCACTCTGAGCGGAGCCACGATGACCAGCTCGAACAGCAAACCCAGCAGCAGGGGGATCACGCCGGCTAGCAGCACGGCCACCACCACCGTCTTTATGATCTGAACACACACACACACACACACACACACACACACTCAGCAGGGGTCTCCATCAAACTACCCGCGATATAACCACGCTGACGGCTGGAGGACGCCGTCTTGAAATATTACCATGAGCGTCCACTCGTGGACTTTGAGCATGATGACCGTCCTGCCTTGGGGCATCCAGGACAGCAGCACGGTGGCGGCCCGGATGGAAAGCCAGCACACGTACAGCCCGCTGGCGGCCGTGTACAGCTCGTGCACGGCGGCGCTGCCCATCCAGACCGACATCAGCTGGCGGCCAACGCACACTGTTGGGCGGAGGAGGCGGAGTCAGTGATACAGGAGGGCGGCCTGCGGTTGGACGCCGCGGTCGGCGGCTCACCTGGCAGCGTCAGGCAAATCAGGCTGGCCAGCAGCAGCGTCACACACATGAAGACCACCAGCAGGACGATCTGCAGAAACACAGCGTGTCACACACACACACACACACACATATATATAAGCAACATCCTCACCTTGAGGGGGAAGTTGACGGGCTGGTGGTACGGCCGGGAGCCCACCGGGCCGCCCTGCTGCAGGATGGCCTGGTGGGCGGCGTGGAGCCCTTCCCCGAGTCCCGGGATGCGGTTGTTGTTGTTGTTGTTATGGCGACCGGCGGCGTTGTTGTTGTTGTTGTTGTGCTGGTACTCGTCGTCCTCGTGGTCACCCAGCAGGTAGGAGTGAAGGTCACTGGGGATGCATGAATGATGTCAGTGTCTGTGTGTGTGTGTGTGTGTGTCTGTGTGTGTGTGTGTGTGTGTGTGGCCTACAGCATGTATCCGGCGGTGAACGTCCAGGCGTGTACCAGCCGTTTGAGCCACTGGCGAGTGTGACCCTGTTCCAGCAACGCCGGCAGGACCACCTGGAGCAACAGCAGCTCCAGCGACAGCTCGCTGACGGGGGCGTCGCTATGGAGACGAAGACACGGCGACGTGAAAAAAGAAGTTTAAGAGATGTTTCAAGAAGGATTCAAAATTAAAAAACAATTAAAACATCCGTACCTGTAGAGCATGACGTTGTAGGGGAGGAAGGAGGGGAAGAGAACTTTGATGATTCTGACGGGAAGCCAAAGCATCAGGAGAACGATGGAGCCGAACACCACCTGTCCACACACACACACACACACACACACACACACACACACACCTGAAATCTACATTTTCTGTTCTTCTTGAGTCGACGTGTGAAGGTCGGCGCCAGCGGACTGACCACGGAGAGGATGAACCTGCGCAGGTGTCTGTAGATGGGAAGGTGGATCATCTCCTGGACCGGGTTGAAGTCCGGGTCGTTGAGGTTCCTGAGGAACCACAGAACGCCTGGGCGGAGAACCTGCCGGGGGGGCGAGGACGGCGAGGTGAGGGATCCAGGGGAGGATCGGCGTGGGGAAACAGGACGCTCGCCGCTCACCTCTCGCAGCAGGAGGATGAACGAGGCGAAGTAGAAGACGTAGACCATCCCGACCAGCCAGTGCAGGAACATGGTGGTGCCGGGGGCGGAGTCGAAACTCTGCTCGCGGTCTTTCAGCGTGGCGTCGAACATTTCCTGCGGCCAACGAGACGCCGGATTCAGAAGCGACCGCCGTTCTCCGCCCCGAATCGTCCCGCGGACGTCTTACCAGGGAGCAGACGTCCAGCCACCAGCCGCAAATCAGCGGGAACAAGCCGATCTCCATGACAACCAGCAAGGACACCTGCGACCGGGAGATATTTAGGCTACATCCAGCGACAAGGAGCGACACGTTTTGGCGGGCGCCCCGGTTACCTTGACGACGATGTAGCACACGCCCAGGAGGCGGCGGGAGCGCTGAAACTTCACCAGCGACGCCAAAGCCTGAGGAGCAACGATAAGGAACGGGAAGAAACAACACTTTCCAGGTGGTTTGGAGTTTCTCTTTTTAACCTTTTGTATTTGACTGGGAAATGAGGTCGTGAAAGGACCGCGGTTTGTTTCAGAGATTTAAATGTACAGTCGCATTTTGACTTAAGAGCGACTGAGCTCATAACTCAAGTAATAATAGAGAGAAATAAACCTGTCACTTTAAAAATCAAATCCTTCAATGTCTACCTCGGCATTACTTGTGGTTGTTGTCTGTGACAAATGATTTATAATTTATTGTACTTTAGCACCGTGGGTCTTAGACTATTTCAATGCTCTGACTGTGAACATATGGTAGTATTGACAATAAAGTTAACTTTACTTGAAGGTTTTAAACGACTCGTCCGACGCACCGAATCCCCGTAAATGTCTCCCGCCTTCTCGCAGACGACAACTTCTGCGTTTCTTCACGGACGAGTCCACATGGTTTTCTCCGAGCTAGCCACCTGGGCTAACTTCAAGCGTCCGTTGACATCGGCGTCAAACGCTCGCGGCGCTCGGATCGGATCTGGGAAAACTCCCAAAGTCGATGCATTGTAGGTCGAGAATCCCGGACGCTACCCGGTCGCATGACTTGAGGGCTAAAAGACTAGTAGGCGACCTCCGCGGTCGTCAAGGATACGTGGCAGACGATGAGGGCTCCGGCCAGGAGGATGTAGCCCAGGATGGTGGTGACGAGGCCGTCGAAGTGCGAAGCTCTGATCTGCATGTAGAGAGACCGCCATCGGGGGTCAGAGGAGGTGCGCGGGGACATTCGGCTCGGCGGGCGGGGAAGGGAAACCACTCACGTGCTCCTCGAAGCCCAGACCCACCACCGAGAAGTGGCCGATGTGATACGGGCAGAAAGCTGCGCAAACACAAGCGCGAGTTTAGCGCGTCAAGTCCGACTAGTCCTGCGACGAGGCGAGGAACTTACCAAAGACTAGGATGAAGAGGGTGTTGAGAGAAACCACCCAGAAGACATGTTCCTGGAGAAAACACACACACACACACACACACACGGGAATCAATATCAAAGGCTCAGCAAGAGGGAAAGTATGAATATCAGGATATTCAGAAGCCTAAATGTTTGAAATTTAATTCAAAGAAAACCCACACAGAAACTGTGATTGATATTTCTAATAAAAAGCAAACGTGTGTGATGGTTTAACGAGGATGTGTGTGTGTGTGTGTGTGTGTGTTTCCTAACCAGGAAAACAAGCGAGCCGTCAAGTCCCAGCATCTGAGGAGACAAGCAGAGAACGGTTAACCCGTAAACGGCTTCAGAGCGTTAGCGGGTAAATATGGGGGACCCGGTCTGGTCCGGTCCGGGTCCTGGTCTCGGGGAGACCCACCCGCTCCCAGGTCAGCTCCTCGGCCGCTCGGTCCCACTCCAGAGCGTTCCAGTTCAGGTCCTCTGGAAAAGCACAATCTGTGAGTGTGTGAAAGTGTGTGTAAGAGTGTGTGTGTGTGTGTGTGTGTGTCCCGTCGCCTCCCCGCTTTCACCTTGTCCTCCATTGTTGCCGCCGGCAGCATCCCCCTCCCTCGCTTCCTCGTCGTCGTCGTCGTCCTCCTCCTCGTCGTCCTCCTCGTCGTCATCATCATCTTCATCGCCGTCCTCATCTTCCTCGCCGTCCTCCAGCTCGCCGTCGTCCCCCTGGCGGGCGGCGGCGAGGGGTTCTGGTGGCGGCGGCCCGTCAGGGTTGGGCTCGGCGGGGTTCTGTCCCTCAGCGGCGCCCCCTCCTTCTGCCTGGGCGTTGACAGCGGCGTGTCCTCCTGCACCCTGCAACACACACACACACACACACACACAGCCTTGCTCAGTCTGGGGTGCGGAGGCTGATTGGACGGAGCAGTGAGAGGCGCTCAAACTGATCCCGCCTTTAAATGATCCCAGATTAAAACAGCAGGATGGTTTTAAAAAGAGGAGCGGCTTCACTCCGTCCATAAATGGAGTTTAGATATAAATTGTAGCAAAGCTACATTTAGCAACACCTTGTAGCATGAAGTGTGTAGCCGGTAAGTGAACTTAAGGATGGAAAACTCCACCAATAGCATCTTTGTCTGATCTTCACAGTAAAAACATACAAATTCATAAAACCAGTTCATGTCTTTACATCTAATAGTTGCTTATAAAGTACCATATTTTTCAGACTACAGGTCGCTCCGGAGTGTAAGTCGCACTAACCAAAAAAAGTATTATGAAGAAGAAAAAAAACACATATAAGTCGCACTGGACTAAAACGCGCAATTATCTTTTTGCATTTTTGCTTTCTTCATTGCAGTTAGAGTATCCTCTGCTTCTGGTCGGTCCCTTATTTGTTTCGCTTCAAATTTCCCTACTTGCGGCTTGTAACTTGCAGAATAGCATTTTCCTTTTGGGGGCATTTGTGTTCAGTCTGTCTCAGTTGTCTTTAAACGTTGATGTTTAAATTTTAAATTTTCGTAATACAGGAGTAATGGAGTGGCAGATACTGGCATTCAAGCCAAGAGCGCACTCTCGCGGTTGTTAGTATGAATATAACGAACATGTGAAATTACCGTATATATATTTTAATATAAAAGTCGCACCGAGTCGCAGGACCAGCCAAACCGTGAAAAAAAGTGCGACTTATAGTCCGAAAAATACGGTACATTTTTGTTATTTAAAAACACATAACAACACCGGGAGTCTGGAACGGATTAACAGCGTTTCAGTTTAAACAAGGAAATTGAATTTGCCATACAAGCAAATTGATAACACTATAAATGATGATTATAATAATTTATTGACCCAAATAGTGGAAATTTGTCTCAGCTGTGCCATAATAACAACAAATATGAATAGAAAAAGTTCCTCGGTTCCTCAGACTGAACCAAAGCGAGCGTGGTCACCTCGTGCTGCGGAGCCGGGCCGTGTGGCTGGTTGGGAACCAGAGGGGGCTGATTGGGCTCCAACCACTGGGGGGCGCCGCCGTGCACGATCTGCTCTCGGAGCCACACCAGGCTGATGAAGGCGCACAGCGTGCACGTCACCACGAAGCAGCCCTGCAGGCAGTCGGCCAGCAGGTTCTGACTGTGAGCGTAGAGGGAAGGGACAAGAACGTCAACGACAAGAACGACAACGTTAGATTCAAGTCAGCAACATCGGTCCTGGTCCAATGCGTGTGTGTGTGTGTGTGTGTGTGTGTGTGTGTGTGTGTGTGTGGCACACTCACGTGGAGAGCATGTCCAGCGGCAGGGTGAGGAGGGAGCTCACAGAGCCCGTAAACAGACACTTGTAGATCCGACCTGCGGGGCAAAACAACGTGAACGCCGCGTCCGGACCTCCCGGTTTCCCCCTCCTTCTTCCAGACACACAACTCGACGGTCACCATGGCGACGGGCACTTACAGGCGGTGAGCGGCACCACGCCGAGCCAGGCGAAGGCCACCAGCGTGTAGTGGAACCAGTATCTGATGGCCGTCCCGATACTGGTGACCAGCCCGGCGAAGATGTCCTGGACGGGCAGGCGGGACGGCATGTCGGGGGAATAGACTGCCAGAGGAGGCGGGGCTTAGAGAGGAACCGGCCAATGGGAGCGACCGACAGGGACAAAACGGCGCACTTACTTGGCGTGAATGCGAAGCGGTGTTTGCATAATTCGCAGTACTCTTTTCTGCTGTGCTTCAGCCACTGCAGCAGGCTGGAGGGGCAGAGAGAAGAAGGTGAGAAGGTCCAGGACAAGAACGGGGAAAAGTGCGAGAGCCTACCATTCCTGGTGGATGAACTTGATGCTGCCGGTGCAGACGCAGGGGTGATAGAGGGGCTTGTCCGGGGTGCCTTCCGACCTGCACACCCGGCAGATGTCCGCTGTGCAACACACACAAACACACACGGTGAGGACGTTTCATCCAGGAACATTTCATCAGCCTTTTTCGAGATGTAAACCAAAGGGCAGGAGGAGATATTTCCTTTAGGGACCCGCCCTTCAGGGATCTCTTCTTCCTCTGGTCTTCCTCTAGACCTCCTGCCCGGCAGCTCCGATCCAGATCTTCAGCATCCCTCCTCTGTCCACGTTCAAACTGTCCACACCTCCAGCTCTGACTCTTCTCCCCACCTTTCCTTTCAGTCTTCCTGATAACTCTTTTCTGCAGCCGATCCAACCTGTGTTAACACTCCCTGCCTGAGCCTTCATTCTCGCAGTACAGCTCTATCTTGGAGATACCAGGAGGTCCCCCAGATTGTATTTCCTCCAAGGAAATACAATCTGGGGGACAAACCGGGATCCTTGTCGTGTTATTCATAACAGCTGTGACGTTCAAGCTGCAAAAACGCAGCGGTGTTGTTTACAGGTACCCCCAATAAACGCGACCTGGCCTAAATCCTTCGCTGGGGCACACATTGCGTGTAAATTCAGTGTTTCAGCCTTAAATGAAGCTGTCAGGAGATGAGTTTTAAACAGTTTGTCATGTTTTAACACGCCTCGCTCTGCAGTGCCGCTGTGGTAGCGTTAGGTTAGCTAATTAGCATACGGAGTGTTGTGATACAGTGGGCAATGGGCGTTTTAGCTTGTTGCTAGTGTCACATAACTATCTGGACTTGTTTGTGTCAGCCAACGTCGCACTGGACACGCAAAATCGTCTGAAAGTCACCCCCAGTGTCGAAGAACACAACCGAGTCCGGAAAGTTCTCGAATTGTCAAAGCGAAACAACTAATCCGTCTGGACGATAACGGCTAGCTAATGTACGCTAATGCTTGCTCGGTAGCTAGCTAATTAGCTTGGGTTATTTTTTTCCTGCGGACAAATAAAGAGGCGGTTATCGGCGGTGACAGCGATACAGTTCGGAGCGGGGAGCGTTGCGGATACCGCTAGCTTCATCCGGGAGGATCATTTTAAGCAGGACTATCGTTTTTAGCAAGTTTTCTCATTAGCTACCTTCCTCAGCGGTGTCCATCTTGAATGGCTGCTCACAGTAGCAGCTCCGCTCCCTTGCACTCAAGCTAGTCAGTCGGTATTAACGATGACCGCTTGCCGACTTGCCACGAACATTTCTGGCCGGATTGTACGTGTAAAGCTCCGGTGATGCGCCGGTGCAGCGTCGCTGGGGAAAGAAAGGTTAAAAATGCCTTTTTTTATGCCATGATTCTCATGCTTCTCATGCTGAGTGGGATTATAGTACGTGCTGTCATGCGGGGTTTCACCGCTAGATGGCGCTAGAGTGCTGGTACTCCCTCCGATGATGCGTTCAATTGCAATTCGAAGACTTTCACAGAATCCAACGCAGCATCGAGTTTGAAAGGATTTATTATTAAATACACAAGTCAGAGATAAAGATGTAGCGCAGGGTCATCTTTTTTTCTGACGAGAAACCTCCCACTTGAGATAGTGCAGGTTAACAGCTTCCAGCCGTCAGATGCTTTGGTAGCGTTAGATTTTTTTATTCCACTTTCTCGTAAGTCAGTGTTTCACAAAACTCATTTATCCAAATCCCTCAGGTCTGGCACGCTCTCCGTCATATTGTCCACGTGCGACTTCTTAAAAGTCCCGGCGTCGTACATCCAGACCGCATCTATGCCCTCTCCGGCGGTGTGTTCGGGGACCCAGTTGGGGAAGGGAAACCTGCAGGCCACCACTTTGGCTGTACTTGGTAGCTCCCTCGCCAGCTTCAGCTCCAGCTGGTCCATCTACGGAAACAACCAGGTCTCAAACACAGCTGTCGGGATCAGCTCACCGTTGTCTTCTATCGAAATACCGAGGAACTCACCATCTGAGGGACTCCAAAAATGACAACATTGGAGTATTGTGCAAAACTGACCTGGAAAGGGGATAAAATGTCAGATCAGTCGGACTCTCTTGTATGTGAACACAAGAGCTCATCATGAAGTATCCAAGCAGATCTCACGACATTTACGGTGCAAATATTGGTCTTTGTGTATCATAATACTACATTCATTAACACACGTGACTGGACACACGAACGCTGAGGACGAAAGGGATCCTACCGACCCCGGTGACCCCTACCGACCTTCCACAAGTCGGAGATGTGGAAGGAGGTCGAGCGGTGGACCCCGTCCCTCCAGGCCCTGTAGCGGGAGTACCAGACCAGCCAGGGGTTCAGCTCCAAGCCCGACGCCTGGAACCCTCGCCGGGCTGCTGCGATCACCTGGGGCACGAGACGGGACGTCATGACAGCTCCTTCTGCGTTCGATACTTCAAGTGCATTTCACTTTTACACGAGTACGTGAACGATGTGGACACTCAAAAACAGACAACAGGTGCAACACAACATCATGGGTGCAGGTGTTTCTTCATTCCCGTCTTTCCGTTATGAAGAAATTCTGATAAAATGGTTGATATTAATGGGTTGAGAAGTGCCCATCTTTAAGAATAAAGGGGGATGTGCGGAATTGTGGTAACTATAGAGGGATAAAGTTGATGAGGCATAAAATGAAGTTATGGGAAGAATAACAGAAACCAGACAGAGTAGAAGTCAGCATTTGTGAGCAGCAGTATGGTTTCATGCCTAAAAAGAGTACTACAGATATAGTATTTGCTTTGAGAATGCTAATAGAGAAGTCCGGAGAAAGTCAGCGGGAGCTGCATTGCGCTTTTGACCTAGAAAAAGCATACAACATGGTACTGAGAGAGGAACTGGTATTGTATGAGGAAGTCTGGATTGGCAGAGGAGTATGTTAGACTGGTGCAGGACATGTATGCTCGCTGTGAGACAGTCCTGAGGTTGTAGGTGTAGGTGTAATAGATAAGTACAAAGTGGAGGTGGGACTCCTTCAGGGATCAGCTCTGACACCCTTCTTGTTTGCAGTGGCTGACAGATGAGGTTAGACAGGAATCTCTGTGGACCATGATGTTTGCAGATGACATTGTGATCTGTAGTGAGAGCAGGGAACCAGTTGAGGAACATCTAGACAGGTGAAAGTATGCTCTGGAAAGTAGAGGAATAAAGGTTAGTCGCAGCAAGACAGAATATATGTGTGTGAACGAGAGGTGAGGCTAACGGGAGTGGAGATCAAGAAGCTGGAGGATTTCAAGTACTTAGGGTCACCAGTCCATAGCATAGGAGTGTGTGGAAAAGAGGTGAAGAGACGGGTTCAAGCAGGTAGGAATGGGTGGAGAAAAGTGTCAGGGGTAAGATGAGATAGAATACTATCAGCCAGAAGGAAAGGGAAGGCAGAGGAGACAGTGATGAGACCAGCCATGCTGTATGCTCTAGAGCAGTGGTTCTTAACCTTGTTGGAGGTACTGAACTCCACCAGTTTCATATGCGCATTCGCTGAACCCTCTTTATAGGAAAAATAAAATGTAATTTTTTTTCAAAATGCAGGACAGGTATATGTTTTACTGGTGCACAAAACGAACCGTGCATCAACATCGCTGTGTTCAAAGAACAAAACCAGCAAAACATGATTTTCACCTAAAAACAAAATCACAATAATGAATATTTAATGCGAATCGGTGTGACTTCTGCTGTTGCCTTTGAGAGACCAGTTCAAGAAGGCGCTGCTTCACCTATGTAGCACAATCACCTGCAGCCAGCGATGGCCGGGGGGGGCGTGTCATCATATATATGAGTCCAGTGTGTGTCTTGACCTCTGCCGAACCCAGGTTAAGAACCACTGGTCTAGAAACAGTGACCAAAAGACAGGAGGCAGAGCTGGAGGTCACAGAGATGAAGATGTTGAGGTTCTCTTTTGGAGTGACCAGGATGGAGAGGATCAGGAATGAGTCTATCAGAGGGACGGCGCATGTTAGATGTTTTGGAGAGAAGGTCAGAGATGGTTGGGCCATGGACAGAGGAGGGATAGTGAGGTAAAGTGGTAGACGGATGCTGGAATTGGAGGTCGAGAGGAAGACCAAAGAGAAGATTTATGGATGTAGTGAGAGAGGATGAGAATGTTGATTCGCTTCGGGAGCCCCTGAGGAAAAAAAAAAAACAAGAACAGAAGAATTTGTTACAGGGGTGCAGGACATGTATGACCGAGACAAAGTGATGACTGAGATGGTGAAGATCTGGGTAGAAGGCTGCTGAAGGTGTAGCTACCAGACAGGAGGTCTAGAGGAAGACCAAAGAGAAGATCGATGGACATCGTGAGAGATAGTATGAAGGTAGTTGGTGTGAGAGAGGAGGATCCAGAGAATAAGGCTGGATGGAGAAGGTGGCTTCGCTGAGGTGACCCCTGAAGGGAAAAGCCCAAAGGAGAAGAAGAAGAACGTAGATATTAATGGGGACATGAATTTCAACCACGGTATTTGACTCACAATCCTCCCATCTCCGCTGCCGATGTCCACCAGAGTCCCGGTCCTGGACCGGAGGACTTGGAGGACGTTTTCCACCTGCGCGGCGGTCGCCGGTACGAACGGGAGGCAGATCTTCCGGAAGGCGGGGGTGACGAACGGCGCGGCCACGGCGTACAGGGCGACCAGGGAGCCTCCCAGCGCACCGGTGAGGATCAGACCCAGCCGGTTCCTCTTCTTCCCGGCACCGGGGTCGCTCTGACCCGCCGACCCCAGAAGGAGAAGCTCCTCTCCCGGCATGAGGGGGCGTTAGAGTCGTAAAGGAAGAACCGGAAGTTAACTTTTAGCTTAACCCGCTAACTTACTCCATGAACAACAGCAGGCTAGCGGCTTAGCTAGCTAGCCGAGTGGGCTGACGTTGCCGAAAATCACCATATCATCGGTGGAAAGTAATTATTAAACAGCATAAAATCTATTCGATGGCTTAAAACGAGAAAGAAGTCATTATTTTAATTGCTCTAACAGTCACTTTCCATCCTGACGGTCCACTCGGATGACCCGTGCAGCGCTATAATGGGTCCGACCGGAAGTCGGAAACAATCTAACAAAGGTTCCGCTCCTTCGATTATCCCCAACCACAAATAGGACGATTAATCGATAGATAAATTATTGGAACACCCGTTATATGATATAGTGTATTTATTTTAAAGTAAACGAAGAACGGTGTTAAATATAAATTTTACTGGAATTTGGACTTGTAATTGTAATGTGAATTGTAATGTTCCTTTATGTTCGTCTATTATTATCACTGTTGTTGTTGTTGCTGTCTATTTATTCATGGATGTCTTACTATCATCTGTCTCTCTAGTCATATTTATTTTACTTTTTCTATTTTTGATATAACTGTTACACTGCTGTGACAAAGCGATTCCCTCTATGGGGATCAATAACGTTCATCTTATCTTAATTACTGCAATTCTATGCTTAAAAGTAAGGTGTTATTTGAATATAAGAACAACTTTATTTATATCTATTTATATATTTATTATATTTAAGCAAGGGGTTATTTGAATATAAGGACAACTTTATTTATATTTATTTATATTTATATTTATATTATATATTTATATTTATTTTTATTTATTTATATTTATATTCAGTGTGACTTGGGAATTCCTGTAACTACACCAGATGATGTGCAATAGATCGATATCTAAAAATCATGAACCTCCAGCCCTAACTGAAAACATGTGTCGATAAACGTACAAAATTAAATGACGACAGGGTTGATGTTGTGTAAATAAAGGAAAGGCAAAATCTTTAATAGTATCCACAAGAGACAAGGCAAAAAAAAAAAAAACTAGAACGGAAAAGAAAAACTCTTTAAAAGGGGGAAAAGTTGGAATTCTGGTCTCGACGGGGGAAAACAGCAGGAATATTAAATCAGAAGTCATTGGAGAGCGTGCGATGGACGGCGTGATCCAGTCCCGGCACGCCGTGGTGGAGCTGGTGATGGTGTGCGTGATGCCTGCTGGTGGTTGGACCGTCGTCCATCATGAGGTCGTCCTCCTCCTCCGCCCTGTAGCCCTCCGCCCCGTCCTGGGAGTAGCTGTGCTTCATCACCAGGACGCTCCGCCGACCCGCCGGCGTGTTATGGTGGGATGGCCGCGGCGACTGCTGGCCCGCCATCGCCGGCGGCCCCCCGTCGGACTCGACGCCGGCGTCCCTGGCGCTCAGGTTGCTCCGGCTGCCGTGCACGCTGCCCTGCTGCGATCCGCAGTGGTGGTCGCGGATGCACTTGGAAGAGGAGCGGCGGAGCTTGTAGGACTTCTCGAAGTCCTCGGCCATGGCGGCGTCCGTCAGGTCGCCGGAGGGGGCGCGGCGTAGCGTGCAGAGCTCGTAGTGAGGCGGCTCGAAGCCCGGGTGCAGGAGGGCCGGGTCAAAGTCGTCCCTGTGAACGAAGATGAAATACGAACTATATTAATCACACGTGGGAGTGCAAACATAAACCTATAAAATACCTCACTTCACATTCCCACTATGCTCATTATTTATTCCTGTAGTAAACCCTTGTTTTTCACGGGGGTTACGTTCCAAAAAGAACCCGTGATAGGAAAAATCCGTGAAGTAGAAACCTTTATTTTTTTTTACAATTATTATACAATTAAATACTCTATTATATAATATAATTTAATATAATATAATATATATTATGTTATAATAAAATATAATACACATTTCAGCCACTAGGGGGCGGTAGAGCCACAAATCCAGTTTTAACCCGTGTTGCAATGTACATTGCAGCCACAAGGGGGCGGTAGAGTTCACTTTTGCCTCATTATGAGATGAGATGAGGTGAGATGAGATGAGGTGAGAACAACTTTAATTATCCCGAAGGAAATTGTTGTGCCAGAGTTTCAAGTGAAAGAATAACAGTAATAGATAATAGTAGGAAGGAGGAAGAATAAGAAATACAATCAAATATAAATTGTCTTAACTGTTAACTGTTAACTACAAAGATTTGAACATTCCCTGCGGCTGAAGGAAGAGGAATTAAAATATAATACAAATTATATATAAAACAAATAATATATATATAATATAATACAAATACATTATAATACATGTATTATAATGATTTTTATTATTATTGTTAATGTTACAATACAAATTCCAGCCACAAGAGTGCAATAAACCGTCCGACCTGCGGATGATGTACTTCTTGCGGGGCTGTTTGATCTGGATGATGACGGAGATGATGAGGAGGATGACCACCAGGCCGCACGTCACCCCGATGATGGTGAGGTTGGTGTTGTCCAGGGTGTCCAGGATGCTCGGCTTCCTCTTCTCTGGTTGGGGAAGAGACAGCGAGTGTTTGAAACGAACACACACACACACACACACACTCAGCGGGGTGACGGCGCACCTTTACAGTGGTTTTCGTCCCAGGGGTAAACGCAGTTCTGGATGCCGTTGCAGACCAGGGTGTGGTTGATGCACATGTTGCTGTGGCAGAAGAAGGTATCTCCCTCGCACGGCGCTGAACGACACCACGCGGTTGTTACACAGCTTTAATCGACAGCTTCGTCAACTTTTTGACGCCAGAATCGCGTGTTTGCGATGAATTCCCGGGAGGGTTCACTCACGGTCGTGGAAGGTGGTGAAGAGGATCCTGAACTTGCTCTTCCGGCTCCCCTCGTCGGCCCATAGCCGGACCACGCCAACGGCGGAGGTCAGCATGACGTCGTTGGCCACCGTGGAGCAGAACTTGTTCTTCAGGTGCTCCACCGAGCTGCTGCCGTCGTAGATGGCCACGAAGTTGCGCTTGCACTCGTTGGAGTTGTGCATCTCGTACTCCAGGAAGCGCATGTAGATCTGCGGTCGGCGAGTCCCGAAACAACACCTCAGAACGGATCAGGCGCGTTCCAGGCGGGAATGGGGAAACGGGAAAGGGCGGCGTTTCGGACCTTGGCTCTAGGCGGAGCCCGGATGTACCACCTGCAGTCCACCGCCTCCGTCTGCAGGGCTTGACCCTCGCGGCTGATCTGGGTGGATTCCACGAAGCCCTCCGGACCGCTCAGCTCGAACTCACAAACTGCGACCGGAGGTTACAAGCACTCATTAGCTTAGAGCTACTTCCACCCGGTGGAGGTGGACGGGTGAATACTCACAGGGCAGAGGGGGCAGCTCCCCCAGGTCTTTGAACTCGGGGTCTGGAAACAAAGAAAAAGACCAGATTTTTATTTATCCTTTATTAATCCCCGTGGGGAAATTCATTATCTGCAATGAACCCGCCGTGGATGAACCATAAGCAGTAGGGGAGCAGTTAGGGGTTCATTGTCTTGCTCAACAACACTTGGACACACTAGGAGGTGCCGGGAATGGAACCAGGAATGGACTTGAGTTTCTCCTCTTGAAGACGTTCCAGTCCTCATCCCAAGAGACGTCTTCAGCTCTTATGGTGAGTTTCTGAATAAAACTGCCAGGGTTTTGGGCGGGTCTTGGTTACAGGGGGGAGTTGATCTGCGGAAACTACATGTAAGGGGGTTGTTATGCTAATGGAGGTGTCATTCGTTGCGTCAAAAGCGCTAATTTGTTGGATTACCTGGATTGGAATGTAAACTACCAGAACCGGCACCCTGGTGAGGTCAACATGGGCCTCGGTCCATGTGATCCAACAGGTTTCCCTCCTTTTTTTAGCTTTAGCTTTTCACAGTCCAATCCAGGTAATCCCACAAATTAGCTCTTTTGTCACGCAACAACCCCTAGTCTAAGCAGATAAGAATAAGAACAACTTTATTCATCCCGAAGGAAAGTGTTGTGCCAGAGTTACGAGAAAAACATAACAATAATAAATAGTAGTAGAAAATTGTATAAACAGTATAAATAAATAAATAAATAAATAAATAAATAAATAAATAAATAAATAAATACAAATACAAATACAAATACAAATACAAATACAAATACAAATAAACTATAAAGTGTCTTAAGGTCTTGGGAGTGCACAAGAGTATGAAAAAATATTGTACATGTAGCTGTTATGAAGTGAAATATTGCGCAGTTATGAACATATATATGCATAAAGATACAGATAAATTATTACAATTTACAGTAAGTGGTCGAGATTTTTTTTTTTTTTTCTTTTTTAAGGTTTAAGATTTTGGGATTCCCTGCGGCTGAAGGGAGAATCAACTCTTCCATTTACATAACAAGCAACCATAGCCTGGACGCACCCAAAACCCTGGCAGTTATATTCAGAAACTATATTCAGAACTGAAGAAGCTTCCGGAATGAGGGGCTGAAACGTCTGAAAGAAAAATTATATATATAAATTAAAATTAATTTATATATATATTAATATAATCTTACGTTTTATTGCCTTTATGCTATGTATGAACGAAATATGTTTTATTTTTTTACCTTCGATGTTGTCATTTTTATCCTTGTTGTCATTCTCTTATTTGTTCCTTTCCTTGCTATTGTTTTCATCCTTTTAATTGTCTCTTCTATTTATATTTATATTCATATTTATTGATATTGTTATTGTTGCGCTGCTGTGACAAACAAATTTCCCCAATGGGGATCAATAAAGAATCATCTTATTTTTTAAAATCAATGAACAAATGCAGAGACAACGAAATTACATTTCACATGCAACAAAGATTTTTGGAAAAAGGGACGTTGGATTGAAGGTTATTTTTAAGCTAATTTACTAAGTGTTTATTTGAGTCCTTCTTGTATTTAGGAAAAAAAAAAATTGACATGTTTTATTAAGATGTTACAACATGTGTCAAACTCAAGGCCCGCGGGCCAAATGTGGCCCATAATGTAATTTTATGCGGCCCGTGAGAACGTCTTAAAAAGTCTGATAGTTTAAAAATAAATAAATCAAACACGTGCTTTGACTCTAAACTACATTTCCCACAATTCCTGCCGATCACATTTTAAATTAAATTTTGTTACATTTAGTTACATTTTAGTATCAGAATCAGAATCAGGAAAAATTGAAGGCAATTGGGGGGTAGCAGCAACAAAATTGCGAACATTCAGATTAAAAAAGGAAATAAATAATATAAATTGGAAAAAAATTGTATATAATTTGTAAAAAATTGTATAAAAAATTGCATGATTGTATAAAAATAATTATATATATCTATATAAATTACTGTACAGGCAACACTTGCTCTGCATTAATATAATAAATATGTGATGAGCGCCATTACACTCATAACATATTTATTTTTTTAACATATACACTGCTCAAAAAAATAAAGGGAACACTTAAAAAACACATCCTAGATCTAAATGAATGAAATATTCTTATGAAATACTTTGCTCGTTACACAGTTGAATGTGCTGACAACAAAATCACACAAAAATGATCAATGGAAATCAATTGTATCAACCCATGGAGGCCTGGATTAGGAATCACACTCAAAATTAAAGTGTAAAAACAAACTCCAGGCTGATCCAACTTTGATGTAATGTCCTTAAAACAAGTCCAAATGAATGTGTGTTGCTTCCTGAGTGGACACTATGATTTCACACAAGTGTGATTGACTTGGAGTTACATTGTGTTGTTCAAGTGTTCCCTTTATTTTTTTGAGCAGTATATATATATATATGTTTGCAGATGATATTGTGCGCTAACTTAACTAGACTAAATAGGGCTTGGTGCTGCCCCCTAGTGGCCAAACACAGAACTGCGCGCATATCCTCTGAACGCCAATCACTCTCCGTTTCAAAGCATCTTTTCCCGCAAATCGAGATTTTAATAAAAATCCGAAAAAAAAAAAAAAAACGGGCGAGAGGTTGCGTGTTTTTCCGACGCCGTTCGACGACTAGCGACGGATTAAAACAAAATCTCCCGACCCCGAGGTTTTCAGCTTAAAGTACAAAGACTGACAAAAACAGATCGGGGAGGCACGAGGCCAGCACGGCTTTTTAATCATCACGACGCCCCCATGAGTTAAACGGCGTCGAACTCGAACCCCCCCGCCGACGAAGCGGAGACATTGTGTCCTGAACCTTTGTGCTGATGAATCCACTGGCGAGGTGGATTAATAATCCAGATTTACCGGCTTTACTTCGGGGACAGATTAGGACCCTGGCGGCGGCAACCTGGTGATGAGAAGGTCACATCTGCGAGTTGTCTCATATTGTTTGGGGCGGCGGAGGATCAGAGCGTCTCACACACACACACACACACACACACACACACACACACACACACACACACACACACAAAATTGTTCCTGATGGTGAAGGTGAAGATGACAACCGGGGGAAGAATCAAGCGGACTCTTCTTCATTAATCCTCTCGTGTTTCTTCAGCTTTCTGCTGCGGACTTGGCCAGATTATTCACTTTTTGTGTGTGTGTGTGTGTGTGTGTGTGTGTGTGTGTGTGTGTGTGTGTGTGTGTGTGTGTGTGTGTGTGTGTGTGTGTGTGTGTGCCCATCCCCGTGGGTTTTATATCCAATAGGAGACAAAAACATAAAGATTAGATATAGAAGGCTCGGTTTATGTAAATCTTTCCTCTGTATTGTTCAGGGTGAACATGTAACACACACACACACACACACACACACACACACACACACACACACACACACACACACTCGCGCTCTGGGGATGAATGCCACGTATTCACAAAAACTAATCCTGAAAAAAAAAAGAGGAACTATAAATTGATTTCACCCAAATCTTTCGGTAAACCGGTTACCGTGGAGACGACACCGATCGGACAGTTAACCGGTGAATTATTGATAAATATCGATCAGTTCTCCGGCTGAGGCTGATCGATCTGCAAGAGGCCGATAAATCAGGCGATAATACACATATTTGTCACGCGTTAAAGGTAGATTTGGTGTAATTTTTAATTGTTCTGAGGGATGAAGGGATGCAGATTATTCTGGGATGTCGTTCGTCAAGGTGACGCATAAATTCTTGTGCTAATAAAAAAGAAATAAAACCCCTCGGACTCCTTTAAGCCGCTGCCGCCGGCTCAGCGCTGACAAGCTGTATCCCCCTGAAGACACGCTTTCATTAACCGCCAGCGCATGTGTGTGTGTGTGTGTGTGTGTGTGTGTGTGTGTGTGTGTGTGTGTGTGTGTGTGTTGCCCTCCCCATCCCCCCCTCTGGTCAGCTGCAGCTACAGGGGAGTGTTTGCAATCGTCCTTCAGCCAAACAGCTGCAAACAATCCGATGACAGAGCGTTGAAGTCTGAGTAAAAAAAAAAAAAGAAGCATTTTTGTTTATTTAATTTTATTTTGTTTTGATTAATTTTATTTTATTTAATTTTATTTTGAGTTACATTGTTTTATTTTATTTTGTTTGGATTCATTTTCTTTTGTTTTGTCTTTTCTTTTCTTTTTTTCCCCTTTCTTTCCTTTCCTTTAATTTCATTTAATTTTATTTTGATTTTATCTATTTATTTATTTGGTTTTGATTTATTTCATTTTGATTTATTTTGTTTTGATTAATTTTCTTTTCTTTTCTTTCATTTCCTTTAATTTTTCTATTTTATTTTGATTTATTTATCTATTTTTTATTTCTTTTATTTTGTTTTGATTTTTTTTGGTTTTGATATATTTTATTTTGATATATTTTGTTTTGATTTCTTTAATTGTGTTTGATTACCTTTATTTTGTTTTGATTCTCTTTATTTTGTTTTATTTCATTGTGTTCTGATTAATTTTCTTTTCTTTTCTTTTCTTTTCTTTTCTTTTCTTTTCTTTTCTTTTCTTTTCTTTTCTTTTCTTTTCTTTTCTTGTCTTTAATTTCCTTAATTTATTTCAATTTATTTCATTTTGTTTTGATTTATTTCATTTTGTTTCGATTTTTGTACTTCATTTTCATTTATTACATGTGTTGTTATTTTATTTCATTTTTTTGCAAATGTGATCTACTTGTGTTTCTCACCAGTGTGTTTACCTGGTGGAAGAGTCCACTTTGCAGGACGGGGGTGTTTCAACTCAACCCTAAAACAGAGATGGACTCTTCTGGGATGTGCCAAAGTGTCCCCCCCGAGCCATAAACCAAAAAAAAATATCCTACATATAAACTAAAAGGGTGACAGTAAACATCCGAGGCCTAATGAGGGACTCTGATGGTCCTTCAAGCATCCTGTAATTACCCAGGAAGACAGACCATAATAATCCCAGAGTTTCTACAAGACGGGGTTTTCACAGATACGTGGACGGAAGAAGCCCCGAGATCATCTCAAGAGAACAAAACCCGGATCCTGCTGCCGCCGAGGGGATGGAAGTGGTGCCGGGACAAGTACACTGAAAGTACAACTACCCTGAAAGTACAAGTATGCTGAAAGTACAAGCACACTGAAAGTATATCTATGCTGAAAGTACAAGTACGTTGAAAGTACGAGTACATTGAAAGTACAGGTAAACTGAAAGTACAAGTATGCTGAAAGTACGGGTACACTGAAACTACTATTACACTGAAAGTACATGTACGCTGAAAGTACAAGTACGCTGAAAGTACAAGTACGCTGAAAGTACATGTGCGTTGAAAGTGCGAGTACGTTGAAAGTACAAGTACACTGAAAGTGGAAGAATGCTCAAAGTTCAAGTATGCTCAAAGTATGAGTATGCTGAAAGTACAAGCACACTGAAAGTATGGGTACACTTAAACTACAATTACACTGAAAGTATATCTATGCTGAAAGTACAAGTATGTTGAAAGTACAAGTACGTTGAAAGTACAGGTAAACTGAAAGTACAAGTATGCTGAAAGTACGGGTACACTGAAAGTACAAGTACGCTGAAAGTACATGTGCGTTGAAAGTACGAGTACGTTGAAAGTACAAGTACACTGAAAGTGGAAGAATGCTCAAAGTTCAAGTATGCTCAAAGTTCAAGTATGCTCAAAGTAGGAGTATGCTGAAAGTACAAGAACGCTGAAAGTAAGAGTACACTGAAAGTACATGTACGCTGAAAATACAACTACCCTGAAAGTACATGTATGCTGAAAATACAAGCACACTGAAAGTATGGGTACACTGAAACTACAGTTACTCTGAAAGTATATTTAAGCTGAAAGTACAAGTACGCTGAAAGTACAAGTACGCTGAAAGTATGGGTACACTGAAACTACAATTAGGCTGAAAGTACATCGACGCTGAAAGTACAAGTACGTTGAAAGTACAGGTACACTGAAAGTGGAAGAATGCTCAAAGTTTAAGTATGCTCAAAGTACGAGTATGCTGAAAATACAAGAACGCCGAAAGTACTAGCACGCTGAAAGTACGGGTACACTGAAACTACTATTACACAGTACATGTACGCTGCAAGTACAAGTATGCTGTAAGTACATGTACGCTGAAAGTACAGGTACACTGAAAGTGGAAGAATGCTCAAAGTACGAGTATGCTGAAAATACAAGAACGCCGAAAGTACAAGCACACTGAAAGTACATGTACGCTGAAAAAGCAAGTACACTGAAAGTACATGTATGCTGCAAGTATGAGTGCGCTAAAAGCACATGTATGCTGGAAGTACAAGTACACTGAAGCCCAAACTGCACTCTGTTTTCGGATGTCAAGATATTATTATAGTTTATTCTAAGTGGATGCAGGACAGGATCCAGCAAGTGGCCAAACTGGTGAACTGCAGGTGAGGATGGTGTCGCTAGGCAGTGCCAAAGAAGGACCCCACTCCAACCTTCATCACCCCCAAGATCAACTTCCTGACTGAGTCCAAACTCAGAGAAACTACCAGTCCTCGGATTTTAAGCCGCAACTGTGGTGGCTAGCGTTAGCGTTAACATTAGCGTTCCCCCCCGAAGCTCACCTTGCGTAAAGTTGTAGCGCGCAGAGAAGCCGATGGCCTCCAGCTCCCCGTCGGCCACAAACTTGATGTAGAGGTACCTGCCGCTGGACCGCACGTATGTTGGACTCTCCTGGCCACAGTAGCGTCCAATGATGGGCGAGAACCCGAAGGGCCCGTCACGCACCTCGATGTGGTCGAACTTGCACTCCCAGGACGGCTCGATGGAGTACCTCTCGTCGAAGAAGAGGTCGATGCACTGGCGGGGGGCGGCTGCGGTACACCGGGGGTAAGCTAGAGGCGGGAGCACGGAGGCTAGCGAGGTGCGGCGGGGGCTAACCTTCTATGATGTAGACGCATTCCCTCTCGGGTGGGTACCTCTCCGGGTAGTTGGGGGAGGTGAAGGAACCGCCGTCGGGCTCCTTGATCCAGGTGCCGCACAGGCCGGCTGGAGTCACACCAGAGTTGTTCTTCACTGGTGGAGGACGAAGGAGGTCTGAGACACTTCTGGGCCAAAATACCAAATTTCGGACACCTACCTCACCCTGTCCTCTAAAGAAGCAGAGCAAAGACTGTGGAGGTTGTTAGTCATACAAGTCACGGGGAATTCCTGTCGAAATCTTCTTGTCGTGGCAACTGGACTTGAATTTCGGAAACATCTTCAAGTAAAGAAATTCAAGTCCAGTTGACATGACAAGAAGAATGGACAAGAATTCACCATGGGATTGATGATCAAGAACCTCCACAGACATGTAATCCCCAAAAGCTGCTCCTTCGCCCCCAAAGAACGACACTCCCGTTAGCATAGCATTCCCCTTAGACCAAGTTCTGTCCATCAACTCTTCCATTTACATAACGAGCCACCATTTACAAACCTAGACCAACTCAAAACCCGGCAGTTATATTCGGAAACTCCCCATGTGAAAAAAATGAAGTCTAGTTGCCACAACAAGAAGATTTAAGCTGCTGTTTACATCGATCCCTGCTCACTTGCGCCCCCTAGTGGCCACATGCGGAAATGCCGTCCAGCCGAACCTCGACTTACAAACTCATTGATTTGGGATTTTTCTGAGATACTTGTGGTCTCTCAGTGGGGTTTTGGCTTCTGGACACAAGTCCAGATCTGTGTTAGCAGCATCTAAACACTGGCAAAACATGAGCGAGAAGTTTTTGGGTGAGTTACGGTGTCGAAGGGCATCGTCTGCGAGAAGGCCGAGAACAATTGGCAGGGGTTTGGTGCAGAAGACGGCGGGAACGTCGATGGACGAGGCGTCCAAAGGCGGTTTGACGGTTTTATAAAAAGGTGCGACTTCACCCCGCCCATAAATGAGATTTAGATACAAAGTTAGCATTGTAGCATTAATCAAGTAGCCAATGAGTTAACAACAGCTCTGCCACTGACGACATCTTCATCCAATCTTTCAGCTAAATACAATTAATAAAAGCAGGTCATTTCTTATTTCTTAATAATTTATTTTTATATCTATAAATTTTGTATAATTATTTTTATTCATTATTTTTTTAATTTAAAAACATGTATCAAAACCAGGGATCTGGAAGGGATTAACAGCATTTCAATTTATTTCAACGGGTGAATTCTTTTATTACATACTTTTACACAGTATTTGCCTTTTAAATGTTTATTTTTATTGTTTAAAAACGAGTAAAAAAAGGAGATTTATGGGGGTTTAATAACAAATAATATACATTATTTGTTATCAATGAAGTACATTTTCGTTCTTTAAAAAGACGCAATCAAACATGAGGGCCGGGACGGATTAATAGCGTTTCAATTCAGGTAAAATGGGAAATTTTATTTGATATACGAGCAAATTGAGTTAACAGCTCGGAGCCGGTTCCACTCCCGAGTCGAGGTACGACTGGACTTCAAGCGCGTTTGCACCAAATGCGACGTACTACCTTGTTTTCTCTCTTTGGTAGCGTTAGCATCCGACGGTTCGGGCGGGACGAGGCTCGCTGCTAGCGCTTAGCGGGAGGAAGACGACGACGAAGAAGAAGAGGAAGCAGTTAAGATGACGGAAACACGAAACTCCAGAGAGAATGAAGAAGTGACAAGTTGCTTGAAATAAAAATGAAAATAAAAAAGTGTGTGTGTTTTTGGCGCCCCCTAGAGGCCACACACCTGGAAAAAAACAGTCACAAAATTCAATTTAAAAACATTTTGTTACATGAAACACATTTGCATGGAAATGACTACTTTTCTCACCGTGCGTGGAGGAAAAAAAAACCTGCTAAAATAATCAAAAAATAGGTAAATTAAAAATATCAAGTTTTTTGATTTCCTTCCAATTATAAAAAAAAAAAAAAAAAGAAAGGGAAAGCGAAGAAAAAAAAAAAAATTCAGGCTGGAAACTCACCGACGTGCAGCAGAAGTTGGTGAAACATCTCTTCCCCCTGAGGACGCTACGCTAGGAGTGCAGAGCTGCCATCCAGCGTCCTCCTCTTCCTCTTCCTCCTCTTCCTCCTCCTCTTCCTCCTCTTCTTCCTCTTCCTCTTCCTCCTCCTCTTCCTCTTCCTCCTCCTCCTCTTCCTCCTCCTCTTCTCTGCTCCGGTTCTTCCCCTGTTGCGTCAAATCCATCCTCGGGGGATCCAGATCATCTCCATCTGTCTCTCCGGCGTCGTCCGGGATTAAAACCCCCACCTTTTTCCTATTTTTATTTATTTATTTGTTTGTTTGTTTATTTATTTATCTTTTGATTTATATCTATATTAACGTGTTTATTTATTCATTTGCATGTAGGATTTATTTATATATTCATTCATTCATTTATGTTTATTCATTTATGATTGATCAATTTATTTTTATAATTGTATATTTTTATTCATGTTTTTGCATGTAGTATTTATTTATTCAATCATTCATTTATGTTTATTTATTTATGGATTAATCAATTTATTTATGCATTTGAGTATATCTTTTCATGTTTTTGCATGTAGAATTCATTCATTCATTCATTCATTTATGTTTATTTATTTATGGACTTATGATTTATTTGTATACTTGTATATATTCATTCATGTTTTTGCATGTAGTATTTATTTATATATTCATTGATTCATTTATGTTTCTTTATTTATTGATTGATCAACTTATTTTTATAATTGTATATTTTTATTCATGTTTTTGCATGTAGTATTTATTTATATATTCATTCATTCATTCATTCATTTATGTTTGTTTATGGATTGATCAATTTATTTTTACAATTGTATATTTTTATTCATGTTTTTGCATGTAGTATTTATTTATTCATTCATTCATTTATGTTTATTTATTTATGGATTAATCAATTTATTTATACATTTCTATATATCTTTTCATGTTTTTGCATGTAGTATTTATTCATTCATTCATTCATTCATTCATTCATTCATTCATTCATTCATTTATTTATGTTTACTTAATTATGGACTTATGATTTATTTACATAATTGTATATATTCATTCATGTTTTTGCATGTAGTATTTATTTATTCATTCATTCATTCATTTATGTTTATTTATTTATGGATTGATCAATTTATTTATATAATTGTATATATTTATTCATGTTTTTGCATGTAGTATTTATTTATTCATTCATTCATTCATTTATGTTTAATTATTTATGGATTGATCAATTTATTTATATAATTGTATATATTTATTCATGTTTTTGCATGTAGTATTTATTTATTCATTCATTCATTTACTTTTTTTTATGTATGGATTTATCCATTCATTTATGTATTTGTACATATTCATTTATGTTTTTGTATGTAGTATTCATTTATTCATTCATTTATGTTTATTTATTTATTGATTGACCAATTTATTTATATAATTGTATATATTCATTCATGCTTTTGCATGTAGTATTCATTTATTCAGTCACTAATTCATTTATGTTTATTGATGGATTTATCCATTTATTTTTATATTTGTATATATTCATTCATGTGTTTGCATGTAGTTTTCACTCATTCCCCCATTTAGACGTTTATTTATTTATTTGCATGTTTATCAATGGATTTATCAATTTATTTTTTATTTATATTCATTGTTTAATAATTTTTCTATGTATTTGCATGTAAAATTCACCCATTCATTTATTTGTTTAATCATGTGTGTGTTTATTTATTGATTTATCCACTTATACATATATATATATTCATGAATGTGCTTGAATGTATTGAATGTAGAATTCATTCATTCATTTATTATGTTTAATAATTTGTGTGTTTATCTGATTGATTTATCCATTTATACATGTTCATTGTTTTTAGTTTATTTGCATTACTCATTTATTCATATCAGTTTATTGAATTATCTCTATATATTCATTCATTGTTTATTCATTTGTATGTCGTAAACATTAATTTCATTTTTTTTCATATATTTTGTTTTACTATTTGATTTATTTCCTCCACCTTTGGGTTTCTGCAGCCCGTCGGCGCCATTTCAATCAATGAATCAATTTTGATATTAATAATGATCTTCTGAATCGTCCATTCATGTGACGAGACGTAACGCTTTCATTTAAAACAAGGCTTTTGGGCTCAAAAATGGATTCAAGACAAATTTCCATCGTCACCAGTTTCTCTCTGAAGAGATGACATAACATTTGTGTTACTTTTTAGCAACAAAAGAGATGAACTCAATGTTATTTCAGGCCTGGTCAAGTTCTTCATTCACAAAAACAGAATGCAAAAATTTTCCCCCAATTTTATGTTCTTTATAAACCATTTTGAATCATATAAAAAAATCCTTAAATATGTGGAAAAATCCAAAAAACAAGAAATATGTAAAGTTTTATGACTGAGATTCCTTTTGAACAACCAAGTTAAATACACATTATAATCCCCTTGTCATTTATATTTTTAATATGTTTTTATTTATTTTCTTTCTCTTATAGAATTTCTCACAAACCTTTAATCCTCTGAACCTGTGCAGTTAAAGTGTTTCACCATGTTTGTTTGTACATATCTATTTATGTTCGATAAAAATTTGTAAAAAAAAACAAATAATTTTTTTTTAACATAAATAGTATAAACAGATATACATATGTATAAACTTTTTTTTTTTCAGTATGTCATCTTTCCAAACTTTAATCCATTTTGGTGATTTTTGCATTACAAAAATACATGACCTGTAGATACAATATTGTACTTCACAAAATGTTCAAATATTATCTTCAATATTAAAGGTAACCTGAACGTGTTCCTCCTTTTTTTTTTGAACAAAAACAATACAAACAAATACACATGTGTACAAATAAACATAGCAAGGTTGAATCGAATGTCAATGAAACAACCTGGGATGAGGAAGGACGTTCGTTCTGTATGTTATTATAAATTTAAAAGTGTTAAAGGTTTGTGAGAAATGTTTAACGCTAGAAGAAAAATAAAATAAAATAAAAAAATTAAAAAAATACTGTATTTAACTTGGTAGTTCACAAGAAATCTCAGACATCAAACTATATATTTTTTGGTTTTGGGATTTTTCCATAAGTTTTAAGGATTTTTTTTTTTATAATTCAAAATTTTTTATAAAGATAAGATAAGATAAGATAAGATAAGAATAACTTTATTAATCCCGAAGGAAATTGTTGTGCCAGAGTTACAGAAAATATAACAGTAATAAATATTAAAAAGAAAAGGCAGAATTAGAAATAAAATAAACTATAAACTATAAAGTGTCTCAGTGTCTTAGTAACAAGTGAGGTAAGGAGTGCACAATAGTATGATAGAAGGAAAAATTGTAGTGTAGCTGTTATGAAATGAAATATTGCACAGTTTTTGTTTTTGTTTTTTTTTAGGTTAAAGATAGGTTTTTATGGTTGCCGTTGGCTCAATGGAGAGTAAAAAAAAAACTAAAAAACTTAAAACTAAAACTAAAAAAGAAACTAAAATCTAAAAAAACTAAACTAAAAAACTAAAAAAACTAAAATCTTTTGCATTCACTTTTGCATTCTTTTTTTTGTGAATAAAGAACTTGACCAGGCCTAAAATAACATTGAGTTCATCTCTTTTGTTGCTTAAAAATAAACCAAATTTAACGTCCTCTCTTCAGAATAAGAATAAGAATAAGAATAAGAATAAGAATAAGAATAAGAACAACTTCATTAATCCCGAAGGAAATTGCTGTGCCAGAGTTACAGAAAATATAAAAGTAGAAAATAAAAAAAAGAAAAAGGCAGAATTAGAAATAAAAATAAAATATAAACTATGAAGTGTCTCAGTGACACTTTTCCTTGAGAAGGAAACTGATGACGATGGAAACTTGTCTTTAACCAATTTTTGAGTTTTACCCCAAAAGCCCTGCACTTTTTTTTGCATGAAAATATAAAATAAATGATCTCCACTGCTCTAAAGCTCTCGCTTACTGTTCTTCACCTCATCTGGAGGCCACTGAAGTCTGGAGGTTCGAACCCTCTGACGACCTCTTGGCACCTCAGCATCCGCAGACCTCGTTCCGTCCGATGTTGGATTTGTCGGAACTCATTCTTACACAAATGTTTGTTAAAAACAAACAAACGCTCTGCATGTCGGGGTGCTTGATTTTACCCACCTGTGGCCACGGAGGAGGTTGGAACACCTGATTCTGATTATTTGGACGGATGAGATGATACTTTTGGACACCAGATGGAGCAAATTACATCTTCATTAAGACTTCAGAAGTCGTTTTTTATGAAACGATGACCAACTGTCATGTTTTGAACATCGGCATTATTTCCTTTTTAGTGGAGTGGATTTTTAGCATTTTTCTCCCCCCGATATTTCTGTTACTATGTCCTGCTTTTATATCCATTCAAGTTTATCCAAGAAAAAAAACAAACATATTTTTTCATTTATTTTTCAACAATAGATGAGAATGGATGAAGTCATAAAAAAAAAATGATAACAACAACAACAACAATAATAATAATAATAATAATAATAATAAAATAATGATGATAATAATAATAATAATGATAATAATAATAATAACAACAACAACAACAATAATGATAATGATAATAATAATAACAATAATAACAATAATGGTAATAATAATAACAACAACAACAACAACAACAACAATAACAACAACAATAATAATGATAATAATAATAATTATTATTATTATAATAATATTATTATCATAATTATGATTCACTGTTGTGTGCAGTACTGCTTTCTCACCAGAAGGGAGCAGCAGCGGTTTACTTGTAAGAGCTCAGCAGCTCCAAATGTAAAATGTCTTTTTTATTAATTTTTAAATTTAAAAGAAATAATAACGATTTGTTCACAGTGCTTAACTATCTATTTACTGTCATAAAAATAAAATAAACAAAAACAACCAAAAAAAAAACGGGCTTCAACTTCATCTACTTTAGGATCATCTTGGCCAAAATGTACAAATTCCATAAAAGCATGTAATTATATTTAATTTTTTTTAAATATATTTTATTTTAATTGAGCATTTTAATTAATTTCCCCTGCATTTTATTTCTAAATGGAGAAAGAACCACGGGGAGATAATATTTATAGAATAACATGTGTGGAGGCTTTGGGCCAGCGCTGCGTGATGTCACAGGAAGACGGCACGTGCACGGGTGAAGGACGTGCACACACACACACCCACACACACACACACACACACACACAGTTTCACAAATGGTCCAGTGTATGCAAAGGGAGATGAATCAGGGCTTTGTGGTGGTGTAGCAGGGGAATTACCCCCCCCCGCTACACACACACACACACACACACACACACACACACACACACACACTGGCATTCTCAGATGTTAAACACTGAGGTCACGCTTCACCCTGCCTTCTGTGACGTCACTCACAGCAGGAGATACAACCGGTGTGTGTGTGTGTGTGTGTGTTTGTGTGGGTGTGTGTGCGTGTGTGTGTGTGTGTGTGTGTGGCGGGAAGGTGAGGGGTCAGAGGTCAAAGGAGGGGGGAGGGAAAAAAAAAAGACAGATGTTTGTAAAGTGACACCTTCACGAAAACTATTGGGCAGATCCATGTGTGTGTGTGTGTGTGTGTGTGTGTGTGTGTGTGTGTGTTTTCGAGGCGGGATCTGTGGGCGTGGCCCCTCCCGCTCCTGACGACCGTTGCCAAGCGCAACCTTGGCATATAAGCGCGGGATGCGCGGCTGCAGCTGCGCAGCCGTCGGCGGAGCTCCAGCGGCCTGCTGAGGATGACGAGCCGAGGCGGGTCGGAGTCCCGCCGGCCTGCACACACTCCCGCGGCGCACGGCGCCGTTCTCGCGTGATCTCGCGGTGTTTCCACCCCGGCGTCCGGATTATCCCACCTGGAGCGGGATCTTGCAGGTAAACACACACACATACACACACACCTTATAAGGGCATGTGCGGAAGATAATCTTTAATGGTTTATTTAAGCTTTTTTTTGACTTGCAAGAAGTCACACTGGCGCCTCTGTGCTGACCCTCACACACACACACACACACACACACACACACACACACGCACACACGCAGGGTAATTACCGTGTTATTACTGGAGGCTCAGGTTGGGTGCGCTCGGTGAGCAAAGGAATCCTGATTTTTAATTGTCATTGTGCAGCCACGGTGAAATTTTTGTTTATTTTATAAAAAAAAATGAAACAAAATAAACAAGTTATTTACTATATTCTTGGTGCGGATGGCGTGAAAGGGTGACGTGAATGTTTCTTCCGTGCTGGGTTAGCGCAATCCGCGACGGAAATCAGACCGAGAAAGAAAAAAGAAAGAAAAAAAAAGAATGAAATGAGGATCCAAGATGGCGGCGCGGCCACACGCGCCGCCATCTTGGATCCTCATTTCATTGTGTTCATTTCATCCATGACCGGGTTGTTTCTTCGATTTTTTCCGGCTGCTAGCACGTCAAAAATAATGTTCTCTCGTCCCAAAGCTGCGAGGGAAGTCACCCGAAGGCCGTCTGGATCTTCTCGCCGACGCCGTCCCAGCCCGGATATGACGCCCCGCCCCTTCCCCCGCTGGTTCGGGACCGCCGCCCTGCTCCTGTGCTCGGTCCGGATCGCCTCGGCGTTAGCCAACGTGGCTAACGCCACGGAGCGGGACGGCGCCGAGGACGAGGCGCGGTGGCGGGCCAGGTCCAGGGGGCGGCGGGCCATCAGCGAGGGGGACATGAACCTGATCCTGGACCTGCACAACAAGCTGCGGGGGCAGGTCCACCCTCCCGCCTCCAACATGGAGTACATGGTACGATCCGCCGAGGTTCGGTCACAGGAAGAGGAGGACGTCGACACGGGAAAGGAAAACACGTCAAATGGGAAACAGGAAACATCAAATAGGAAACATCAATAGGGATGACATCAAAAAGGAAACATCAAATAGGAAACATCAATAGGGAACCCGTCAAACGGGAAGCACTTTGAATCAAGAAACATCATCGAGTGGTAACACAAAGGGAAATGTGTCAGTCAGGAAAGAGGAAGTGCATCAAACGGGAAACAAGAAACATCAAATAGGAAACATAAACAGGAAACACATCAAATAGGAAATACATCAAACAGGAGCACTCATGTCAAACATAAAAAAAACTTCAGAGGAAACACAATCACATCAAAGAGGATGTACAATCGTTTCAAACAAGAAAGACAATCACATCAAAAGGGAAACACAAACAGGAAACACATCAAATAGGAAATACATCAAACAGGAGCACTCATGTAAGATATAAAAAAACTTCAGAGGAAACACAATCACATCAAAGAGGATGTACAATCGTTTCAAACAAGAAAGACAATCACATCAAAAAGGAAACACAAACAGGAAACATATCAAAGAGAAAACACATCAAAAATGAAACACATCAAATAGGAAGTACATCAAACACGAAATACATCAAGTAGTAGCGATCATGTCAAACAAAAAAAACGCTTCAAAGAGGAAATAACAATCACATCAAAGAGGATGCACAATCATTTCAAACAAGACAATCACATCAAAAAGGAAACATAAACAGGAAACATATCAAAGAGGAAACGCATCAAAAATGAAACACATCAATTAGGAAGTATAGGACATCAAACAGAAAATACATCAAGTAGTAGCGATCATGTGACACACAAAACACTTCAAAGAGGAAACACAATCACATCATACAGGATGTACAATCACTTCAAACAAGAAACACAATCACATGAAAAAGAGAAATACATCAAAGAGGAAACACAATCACATCAAAGAGGAAACACAATCACTTCAAACACTTCAATCTGAGGATCAAATCCTAGGGCTCCTCCTGTTCTATCTCTGAATATCTCAATTTCCAGCTCATTTTTCGTGAATCTCTCTCCATATTTTTATAGCAATTTCTCCCTTTTATCCATTTTGTTTCATTTCCTGATGTTGTCTAAATTTCCAGCTTCCCGGTGACACTCAGATCTCCCGGTCTGACAACACCTTTCCTCCAAACGTTTCCACTATCAAGAAAAAAAACAAACAAATAAATAAATAAATAAATCTGAATTTAATTTAACTTTATTTTATTTTATTTTATTTTATTTTATTTTATTTTATTTTCGCAGTGGCGAAAGCCCTTTCTAGACCTCCACCTCCACCCAACTCTATCACTTTTTCTCCCTGCCTTGCACTTCCTCATCTGCACCCCCCCCCCCACACACACACACACACTCACACACACACTCACACACACACACACACACACACACACACACACACACACTTCCACCCATCCATCACGGCTTGTTCAAAAACCCAATGTTATCTTTCATTTGATCCATCCCGCCCCCATGCAGCTCATTTTTTTGGGGGTACAAAAGATGGCGTTTGGAGTCACGGGGGGCCACGGCTCTGCAAACGTGCGTTCCGTGCACTAATCCGGGCGGGGTTGGGGTCCTGTTACTGATGATAATGATGCGGTGGGGGCCCCTGGCGCTGTTGAGGGCCAAGGATTTGGGTTTTCAGGACTGCAGGATCTAGGTGAAGGGGGGGGTCACGCGTCATCCTGCACCCCAACACCACCTCCTGCATGCTTTCTCATGAAACCCGAACCGCCTGTTTTGCCCCGACGCCTCCCGCTCTGCAATCACAATCAGTTTCGTCAATGTAAATTAGATTACCAGAATCTGCAGGCGCCGTTTAACATACCTGGGGAAAACAAAGGGCGCCTTCTTGTTTTTCTTTGGGGGCGGTTGGGTGGGAGGGAACTCCGTACCCTCGGTGGTCCTGGCAGAAGGCTGGAGGTGCCTCGGTATTTCGGGGAACTCCGGGGAGGGAGGGTGTGAAGCCCGTCGCAGGTGGATGGAGTCGCTGCCGATCTGGTATGGGAATCCAAACTTCACGCTGCGAGGTGGAAGTGCTTATCCTTAGTATTTATCCTGAGTAAGTTCTCAGTCTACCGGGTCATGAGGAATTCTTGTCGAAATCTTCCATTCTTGGCAATCGGACTTGAGTTTCCTCACTTGAAGACGTTTCACCCCAGACCTTCTCCGGAATCTAGTTGTCGTCTTCGGCAACTGGAGAAGCCTCTGGGATGAGGGGTGAAACGCCTTCAAGGGAAGAAACTCAAGTCCAGTTGCCAAGACAAGAAGATTTCCACAAGTATCCTTAGTACGCCCATAGTAGAGCTGTGGAGAACTACCACCTCACTCCTGCTCACATCCCAAGACTGGTTTGCAGAGTTCTTAGTCGCAGCCTTGATTTCCCAAAGACGGTGAATCTTACAGAGTCACCATTTACAAGTCGACAACTCGATGCTTTTGGTGATACGTCGGAGTGTTGACAAGGTCCACTGGGCTGTTCTGCTCCTCTTTCTGGACACTCCACAGTGATCGGGAAGTCCTTCGCCATCACTGCCGCTGATTGGTTGTTCACTCACCATTTTCCTGTTTCCGAGGTCATCTAATGGTTGCCGATTGAGTTCCGCCACCATAAAGACTTATAAATCATTGTCGTAAGAGCAACCTTTTGGGCCTCCTAGCTTGTCGAAGTGTTACTGAGCAAGACACTGAACCCCTAGCTGCTCCCCTGGTTCCGCTAAGTGGCTGCCTTCTGCTCCTGGTTCCCCCGTGATGGCTTAAAAAAAAACTTGGATTACCACCGTATAGCTAACGGCTAAGATGACGGGAGCGCTGCCAGCTCCTTCCCTTTTTGTCTGGAAATCTTTTGGTATGCCTTTAGCCGAGGGGCAGCGTTGTCCAAACCAGTCCGGATTGCAGTCCTGAATCTGCTGTCCCTGGATCTGCTGTGACCTAGCACTTGGCTGCTACCATGTTTCTTTGCTAGAGGGTTAGCTTGGTCACAGGGTTGTCTCTTAAAGTGACCCCACTTCTTCCTTCTTGAGTGACAAGCGTGAGAAGACGAGTGAAGCCAAGGGAGTCGGAAGCTGAGCCAGTAATTTCTGGTGCCGTCGCCGGTGCTGCTTCCTTAGCCTCGAGCTCCCGCTGCTTCACCTCTGCTCCCCCGCCACGACCTCCAGGCCGCCTGAATGGGCGACATTGTGCGCGGCGCGTCCATGTGGAAGGCATTACGGCGGCCAATCCCGATTGCTGATGCTGCTGCCCCTGCTGTGCGGCGCTAGGCTATTATTCTATTAGCTTTGACGTGCGCTAGCTGAAATGTCACCAAAACAGCGGCGCGCAACTGCAGCTTTTCCGTTGCCAAAATGGGAAATCGGCGCGCAAATAGTTTTCAGGCACTTTGACATGAATTAGGTTTAATTTTCTTCTTTTTATTTTTTTTTCTTGCTTTTTTTTTTTTTTAAGCCGAGACGCCATCGAGGCGCCAAACAAAGACCCTCTGTTTTGGCGTTTTGTTGCTAGAGGAGGACGTGCGGTCAAACTGCAGCGCAGGAGTAGTAGCACAAAGCTGCAAGTTGATGAGGTGGTGATACCTGTGTGTGTGTGTGTGTGTGTGTGTGTGTGTGTGTTTTCTACCCACGTGTGTGTGCATGTGTTTTATGGGACAGCCATGGTTTTGGCTCGACCCTGCTACATTTGCTACATGCATGCGTATGGCTAGGCCGGTGTTTTGGGTTTACTTTGCACGATTTATTTTGTTTTTTTGGATGGGAGGGGGTCTCACACACACACACACACACACCCACACACACACACACATGAACATCATAACACAGTCCCCTTGGTCTATTCTGCTAACTGTCACTGGTTAACAACAACTGGTTAACACTAATCCAAGCTGAGCTTATCCCAGCCTGGGTCAGAGGGCTACATATAGCTAACATACTTAGCTCAGCATGCAAACTCCACACAGAAGGGCCCAAGTTGGAATTAAACCATGAACCTTCTTTAGACTACATTGTCTCAAACAAAAACAAAATCATTTTTTATCTGCGGGAGAAACATTGCCATGTTAGCAGTTATGCTAACAGATGTTTAGGGTGTTCATGCCCCCCCCGACCCCCTGCCGCCCTCCATGCAATCACCAAAACCTGCTCACCCTCTTTAGACTACATTGTCTCAAACAAAAACAAAATCCTTTTTTTTCTGCGGGAGAAACATTGCTATGTTAGCAGTTATGCTAACAGATAATTTGGGTGTTCATGCCCCCCCCCCCGACCCCCTGCCGCCCTTCATGCAATCACCAAAACCTGCTCGCCGTCCCTCTAAACCCGGTGGATGAATCTCAAAAAGAAACATTTATGAAGCATACCGAAGCTAAACCCAAAAGGTAATTGTCCGCTCAGGTCATCTGATCTCCCAGATTCTCCTTCAGTGTTGATCCCACGCGGGGGAGGAGGAGGTTAGAGGGTTACAGGGGTGGTGGGGCAAATATTTTTAACCGTCGCTGCGTCTGTGTTTGTTTTTGTGCGGGCATGTGTGCGCCCTGCAGGTGTGGGATTACGAGTTGGAAAGGAGCGCCGAGTACTGGGCGCATACCTGCCGGTGGGAGCACGGCCCGAGCCACATGCTGACCCAGATAGGCCAGAACCTCGGGGCGCACTGGGGCAGGTGGGTATGTCCGGACACCGGAGGTCACTCGGTTCGAGGGTAGTTCTTTATCGCGGACTCTGCGCACTTGCCTTTACAATAACCCCTCATGATGGTGTAAGCTAGATTATTGTATCTGTTTCAAGGTGGCAACTATGGTAACCAAACTACTTGACGCAGAATGGCAGACCAGATCTAAAGCTACATTTAGCTAACTCGTGACGCAGAATGGCAAAACAGGTTTAAAGCTGTCAGCTGTCTCTTAACAGAATGGAAGGCCAGGTTAGCAGCGGCCAATAGCTAACGGTTGACACAGAAAAGCACACCACAGTTAGACAATTGTCTAAACAGAATGGCAGACTAGGTTAGAAGCTACTGCTAGCGAACTCATGACACAGAATGGCAAGCCAAGTTAGCCGCTACAGGTTGTTAACAGTGACACAGAATGGTAGACCAGGTCAACAGCTACAGTTAGCTTAAACAGTTAGCTCGATAGAGCTAACTGTTGACACAAAATGGCAAGACAGTTTAGCAGCCACCAATAGCTAACGGTTGACGCAGAATGGCACACCACAGTTAGACAACTGTCTAAACAGAATGGCAGACTAGGTTAGAAGCTACTGTTAGCTAATTCATGACACAGGATGGCGAGCCAAGTTAGCCGCTACAGGTTGTTAACAGTGACACAGAATGGCAGACCAGGTCAAAAGATACAGTTAGCTTATTTGAGCTAACTGTCGACACAGAATGGCAAGACAGTTTAGCAGCTACCAATAGCTAACTGTTGAAATACCAATAACTAACTGTTGGAGAATAGGTTAAAACTTCCAGTTTGCTAATTCTTGACAGAGAATGGCATGCCAGGTTAAAAGCTACTGTTAGCTTACTGTTGACGTAGAATGGCACACCAAGTTAGCTGCTATAGTTAGCTAACTGTTGACACGGAATGGCAGAACATTGTTAAAGCTACTGTTTGCCATGTGTTAACAGGGTGGCAGACCAGGTTAGCAGCTATAGTTAGCAGAACTGAGCCAGAAAGGTCATAAATCTCAAAGTAAGAGCAAACATTTTACTTTCAGAGTCCTTGTCGGTGAAAAGCAGACTAGCAAAAAGAATGCTAAGAATGCTAACAATGCTAATGGCGTGACCCCGAGGGCTGCTTGATAAGCTTTTACGGGAAACGTCCAGAACATTCCCCGTGAGAACAGTGTTAGCAGAAAGTCAGTGGGGCTCCGGCGGTTGAACCCGGCGAGGGGGTGTGGTTATCATCATGTGGTGGTTCTGAAAGCGCCATGCGACGTTGGCAACTGGCGAAAGGCCACTTCAGGGTTCATTGCCGCGGTTAACATTTTGGGGTTAAAGCTGTGAAACGTGGTGTTTTCAGGACTAAATCGGGAACGGGACCCGCCTCTACCGCCGCTGAGCTATACTTAGCCGCTAAGACAACCACCTGATTAGCGTGGCGGCGTTTTTCGGAGCCCCCCTGCATCCTGAGGGGCGTCGGTAAACCACCTCCCCTACCAACCCCCCAGCCCGCATCCTGATGCCCGGCGCCTTACAGAAAATTTCAAAACAAACTGTCCGATGGGTCTTGTCACGCGACGTGGCGGCGGCGGCGGCTACTAAGCTAGCCCGACCCTCATTGGTGTCGCTGTTTCTGTTTGGACCCCAGGGACCGGCCCCCGACCTACCACGTCCAGGCCTGGTACGACGAGGTGCGGTACTACAGCTACCCCTACGCCCAGGAGTGCAACCCCCACTGCCCCTTCAGGTGCTCGGGCCCCGTGTGCACGCACTACACCCAGGTAAGGGGCGGGGCTTATCGCTAGCAACAAGCTAATCACGGTCTCATCCAGGTTTTTTCGCTTCGCACGCGGATTCCGGCGCAAGCGGAGGTAGATTTTGTTCATTTCCTGAAACCCCGTATCCTGTTCTGGCGGACGCCGCCCTCGGATGTCAATCAAAAACACGCGACCGGGTTCAACCCCGCGGGTTCCTTCGTTCTTCGGTCCGTTCCGATTTCCCCGAGCCGGAGGGGCGGCGCCCTCCTCGTCGGGGGTTTTTGTTGACGTTGGCCGGCGGGGCCGCCGCTCGGGATTAGACGCCGGCGGAGCCCAAACAGAACGTGAGCCCGGCGGCGCTCCGGGAGGCCAGAAGTGCTGCTTCGGAGATATTTGGGAAAAATAAGAGCCAGATGGGACGGGGGTCCGGGGGCGGGGGCGTCCCGTCCGGCGCTGAGCGTCGCACCGGGGGAAGAACTTCCCGTTCTTGAAGGTGAAAAAAGGGGGCAGAACATGTACCTTCGACACGCTAGCCGTGTTGACTATTACACAAACAGGAAGTGCGGGTTCAGAGGTGAGCCTCGATGTCTTTTGTTGGTTTTTGTCTCCGTTTCCGTGGCGACCAGCTGGTGTGGGCAACCAGCAGCCGCATCGGCTGCGCCATCAACATTTGCTACAACATGAACGTGTGGGGGATGATCTGGGCTAAAGCCGTCTACCTGGTGTGCAACTACTCCCCGCCGTGAGTCCCCGCCGCCCAAGGCAGGTCACGTGACTGACGAGATGGCGCCGCTAAATGTTGTTTTCTTGCCCCTCCCTAGCGGCAACTGGTGGGGTCACGCCCCGTACAAGTACGGCGCCCCGTGCTCGGCTTGCCCGGCTAGCTACGGCGGCGGCTGCAGGGACAACCTCTGCTACAAAGGTGGGGTCTTTGCATGCTAATGCTAGTCCTGTGCAGAGCTAGGTTGCTAGATAAGGCGCTAATATAGCCCATGCCTCTTCTGATGCTGAATTACAGCTTCTTTTTCTAACGCTAATGCTAACACATCTCCCAGAGGGCGGCGTGGACAGGCGCCCGGCTCCTGAGACCGAGGAGACCAACTACATCGAGCCGGAGCCGGACCCCGCGAGGGAACGGGACCCCCAGACCCCTGATCCCAGCCGGACCCCCCCCACCAACAGCGGAAACCGGGTGGTCAGCACGGAGCAGATGAGTAAGGAGGAGCCAACGCTGTTATTACCATATTATTACTATGTAATCACATGCTATTACATGTTATTACATGTTATAACCATGTTATTGCATGTAATTACAGGCTGCTACATGTTATTACTTGTTATTATTATGTTATTACTTTGTTATCACATGTTATTACTTGTTATTACCATGTTATCACCATGTTATTACATGTTATTACAGACTACTACAGGTTATTACTTGTTATTACCATGTTATCACCATGTTATTACATGTTATTACATGTTATTGCAGGCTATTACATATTATGGCTTTTGAATGTTATTACTTGTTATTACCATGTTATTGATAGTAATTACTTGTTATTACATTTTATTACATGATATTACCATGTTATTATGTGTCATAACATTATATTACCATCCTATTACATGTTATTTCAGGCCATTAAATGTTATTATATGTTCTAACCATGTTATTACATGCCATTACAGCTCTTATGTTTATTCCATGTTATAACCATGCTATTACATATTATTACAGGCTATTACATGTTATTACTTGTTAGGTACTTCTATGTTATTACCATGTTATTAACAGGTAGTACCATGTTATAACGTGTTATGACCATGTTATTATAGGCTTTTACATGTCATTGCATGATATTGCAGGCTTTTTGCATGTTATTACTTGTTATAAACATATTATAACCATGTTATTACATGTTATATTACCATGTTATTACCAGGTTATAACTGTATGTTCTGTTTGCAGGCCAGCAGGTGGACTGTGACACCAAGCTGAGGGACCGCTGCAAAGGAACCACCTGCAACAGGTATGTCTGAATTAAAAAAAAACAAACAAACAACCTTCATTGTGTCATGTGACCAGCAGGGAACCAATGAGATCATTCCACCTGCAGATACGAGTGTCCGCCCGGCTGCCTCTACCGGAGCGGGAAAGTGGTCGGGACCACGCATTACGACATGGTAATTACGACGCGGCGTCGCAGGCGGAGGTTTCTCATGCATATACCCACTGCTGTTTTTTTTTTTTTACTGGCGAATCAGCAATCGAGCGTGTGCGGCGCAGCCCTGCACGCCGGCGTGATCGACGACGACGGAGGCTGGCTGGACGTGACCCGGCTGGGCAGGAGGCAACGCTTCGCCAGATCCTACAGGAACGGCGTCCAGTCGTTCGGGTCAGTAACCCCCGCCTGCGAGTGTGTTATAACTGTATAATACATGGTAATAACATAGTGTGTGTTATTACTGTGTAATAAACGGTCATAACATTATAGGGTGTGTTATTACTGTGTAATAAATGGTAATAACATCCATCGTGTTATAACTGTGCAATAAATGGTAATAGCATACAGAGTGTTATTACTGTGTAATAAACGGTATTAACATGTGTAATAGTATTAATATATAAAGTGTGTTACAACTGTTTAACAAACAGTAATAACATATTGAGTGTGTTATAACTGTGTAATAAATGGTAATAACATCCAGTGTGTTATTACTGTGTAATAAACAGTAATAACATTTTGAGTGTTTTATAACTGTGTAATAAACGGTAATGAAAGGTACAGCGTATGTCATAACAATGTAATAAACAGTAATAACCTGCACAGTGTGTTATGGTAATAACAGTAATAACATATAGAGTGTGTTATAACTGTGTAATGAATGGTAATAATATACAATAGTGTAATAAACAATAGAACATACAGCGTTGTTATAACAATGTAATAAACAGTAATAACATTTAGAGTGTGTTATAACAGTGTAATAGTCGGTTGATTCCATCAATTTGTTTCCTTTCTTCAATTTCAAGGAAGAACAAGAGCGCCAACTCCTTCAAGGTGGAGGCGGTACCTGGTAAGACGCTCGCCACCTCCGCCGCCGCCGCCGCCCACAAGTTAACCGAGGCTAACCACCAATCTCCTCGTGCACGTTTCTCCTCCCAGTGAAGGCGGTGACGTGCGACACCACGGTGGCGACGTTCTGCCCTTTCAAAAAACCCGTCCGCCACTGCGCCAGGTAAAACCCGACGCGTCCGCTAGCAGACGCTCAGGTGTCGGATTTTTTTCCCGGACCCTGAATGTCTCATCGTATCTGCCCCCCCGCCCAGGCTCTTCTGCCCCAGGAACTGCCTGCAGGAAGGCCGTGCACGAGTCATCGGCTCCAAGTACTACTCAGACGTACGTTTGGGCTTCGTCGTCAACCGGAAACACTCATCTCGCCCTCCGGCGGTTGCCTGGTGTGTGTTTTTAAACCCCTCGTCTCCTGATTGGTCCAGAGGTCCGGCATCTGCCGGGCGGCGGTCCACGCCGGCGTGATCCGGAATGAGGCGGGAGGGTACCTGGACGTGATGCCGGTGGACGGGCGGCGGCAGTACGGAGGCAGCCTCCAGAACGGCGTCACCTCCGAGAGGTGGGTAATAAATGTGTAATAAAAGGATGGTGGATGTGTAATAAGTGTGTAATAAGCACATACTAAATGTGTGATAAGGGTGTAGTAAGCGCATGCTGAGTGTGTAATAGCACATGCTAAATGTGTAATAAGTGTGTAATAAGTACATGTTGAATGTGTAATAAGTGTGTAATAAGCACCAACTAAACGTGTACCAAGTGCATGCTAAACGCACTGCTAAATGCTAAATGTGTAATAAGTGTGTGGTAAGAACATGCTGAATGTGTAATAAGTGTGTAATAAGCGAATGCTAAGTGTGTAATATGCACATGCTAAATGTGCAATAAGTGTGTAATAAGCACATGCTGAATGTGTAATAAGTGTGTAATGAGGGCATGCTAAATGTGTAATAAGTGTGTAATAAGCGCATGCTAAACATGTACTAAGCACATGCTAAATGTGTACTAAGTGCTTGCTAAATGTGTAATGAGTGTGTGATAAGCGCATGCTAATAGGGTAATTAGTATGTAATTAGCGCATGCTAAAGGTGTGCTCAGCGCATGCTAAACGTCTAATAAGTGTGTATAGCACATGCTAAATGTGTAATAAGGGTGTACTAAGCGCTTGCGAAACATGTAATGAGTGTGTAATAAGCACATGCTAATAGGGTAATAAGTGTGTAATAAGTGCGTGCTAAATGAGTGATAAGTTTGTAATAAGCACATGCTAAATGTGTACTAGGGAATGTAAGGGAATATAAAATTTGTAATATGCAAATGGCAAAAAATGTGTAATAAGCTACTGTTAAGTAGTAGATATAAAATGTGCAATGCAATAAGTAAATAATAAATGTGTAATAAGCGGATATAAAATGTGTATTAAAAAAATCCTAAATGAGTGATGAGCGAACACTTAATGCATTTTAAGTGAACAAAACATTTTAAATAAGCAAATACTTAACGTCTAATGAGAAGATACTGAATATATAATAGTAAATGAATAAATAAGTGGGTAATAGGAGTGTAACAAGTGAATGCTAAATTATGATAAGTAAATAATAAATTTGTAAATAAGTTAAACAAATTTATATTTTATATTTATATGTATTATTTTGCATATAATGGATAATAAAATAAGCAAATACAAAATGTGTCATACTCAAAAACCAGATGCAAATGATTAATATTTGTAAAATAGATGAAAACGTGACAACATGTGATTAATAACAGTCAGTATTCAGTGTAAGTCGAATTTGTATTTAGTAATAAATGTTTAACAAGCGGTAAATAAATCTGTATCTTGAGATGAATAAACATATAATAAAGAAAAACACTGAATTAGAAGATTTCAACGCCAACTAATATATGTGTAATAAAATAGTAATAACTGTGTAATAAGCGAATAATAAACATGTCCTAAACAAAGCGGTGCCATTTGATAATAATCAGACTTTATGTTTGCAATTTTGCCATTTCGTCCCCGTCCAGCTCCCTCAACCCCTCGGGAGGAAAAGCCTTCCGAGTGTTTGCGGTCGTCTGAAAACGCCGCCACGGATTCCAGAAGACGACGTCCCAGCGGCGCCTTCTTTCACTTCCTCCGTTCAGCTCCTTCAACCACTGGCAGCGTGGCGCCGCCGCCTCGCTCTCTTTCAAGGTCACCTGGAGGACGAAGCGCCGAAGCTTCATCCGATCTCCGAAAAAAAAAACAAAAAAACACGCTTTCCTTTTGTTTACGTTTAACCTTTTGACCTCCGGCCACTAGGGGGCGCCGGTGAGCTGGGTCAATTCTAGTATTACACACTATGAAGAACGTCAAGGCGGTACAAATACACACGGTATATTTTTGTACATGAAAATGTAAATACTACTACAACCCTGCTGGATTGTGAACTCTTCTAGTATTTCCTTTTGCCAATAATCAATAGGCGGTGAGGCGGCCATCTTTGTTTTCTCCTGCTAGCGTATTTTGTAAATATTTTCAGGTAATATATTCCCCCGCTGCAATTCCCTCCCCGGCTTTGGTTTTATAAATTTATAAAAAAAATAAATAAAAATGAATAAATAATTAAAGGAGCCCCTGGCTGGCCAGGTACGTGCATGGCAAGGATTACCATTAAAAACACTCCTGATGGGGAAAATAAGCAAATGTGTCATTTGTGTGTGTGTGTGTGTGTGTGCGTGTGTGCGTGTGTGTGTGTGTGTGTGTGTGTGTGTCCTGTCAGAACAGCCGCCGTTGTTTTACGGTTTACCGACTTGGAGCAAAACAAGCTAACGCTTCCTGACAGACAAGATCGGGGATTAATTCCCCCAAACTTTGAATCCTGGGTTCTGATTGGTCGCCTCGTCACAGGTTTTTTTTTTTTTTTCCCCGCCGATTCCTGTTTTTTAATTTGGTTTTCAGAGACAACAAAGAAGGTGAGAAGATCTTTCCAGGTTTCTCCAGACAAAGACGGACATTGTGTTTCCCCTCGATCTCTATCTCTTCTGAGGAACATTTTTGGCGATGGTAGAACTTCAGGACGGAGGAGCGGAGATCAAGTCCAGCTGGTTCCCAGGAGAAGGTTTGGCATGAACAAAAAGAAAAAACAGGAAGAGGTGGAATCCTGAGTCCAGGTTTCAAATGGCTCTGTCTGGAGAACATCCAGGAATAGTCAGGAAGTGATGAAGAACATCCAGGAAATGAAAGGGAACACCTGGGTAATGTTGAAGAGCATCTAGGAAGCGACAAAAAACCTCCAGGAAACGCTGAAGAATGTCCAATAAATGATGAAGAACATCTGGGTGATATTGAGGAGAACTATGGAAAGAAGAAGGAACCATCGAAGAACCTCCAGGACATGATGGGGAACATCTAGAAAAATGGAAGGGAACATCTGGGTACCCATGAAGGACACCATGGAAACGATGAAGAACATTGGATAAATGATGAAGAACACAGAGGTAACCATGAAGAACATCCAGGAAACAATGATGAAGATCCAGAAGATGATGAGGAACATCCAGGAAATGAGGGAGAACATGAAGAAGATCCAACAAACCATGAAGAGCTTGCAGGAAACAATGAAGAACATCCAGGAAATGAAACACAACACCTGGATAACCATGAAGAACACCATGAAAACCATGAGGAACATCATGGAAACAACCAAGAACATCCAAGAAACGATGGAGAAGATCTAAGAACTGATGAAGAACATCCTGAGAACGATGAAGAACATCCAAAAAATGAAGAACATCCAGGGAATGATGAAGATCTGAGAAACAATGGAGAAGATCTAAGAAACGATGAAGAACATCCAAGAAATGATGAAGAACATCCAGAAAACAATGAAGAACATCTAGGAAATGAAACAGAACACCGAGGTTACCATGAAGAACATCCAGGAAACAATAAAGAAGATCTAGATGATGATGAAGAACATCCAGGGAATGAGGGAGAACATGAAGAAGATCTAAGAAACAATGAAGAACATCCAAGAAATGAAACACAACACCTGGATAACCATGAGGAGCACCATGGAAACAACTAAGAACATCCAAGAAACGATGGTGAAGATCTAAGAATCGATGAAGAACATCCAAGAAATGATGAAGAACATCCAGAGAACAATGAAGGGCATGCGGGAGATGAAGAACTTGCAGGAAAAAATGAAAAACGTCCAGGAAATGAAGCACAACACCTGGATAACCATGAAGAATACCATGAAAACGATGGAGAACGTCATGGAAACAACCAAGAACATCCAAGAAACGATGAAGAAGATCTTAGAGACAAAGAAGAATATCTTTAGAACAATGAAGAACATCCAAGAAACGAGGAAGAACATCCAGAGAACAATGATAAACATTCAAGGAACTTTGAAGAACCAGCAGAAAACAATGAAGAACATTGGGTAAATGTTGAAGAACACCCAGGTGATGAAAGAAAACACCGAGGTAACCATGAAGAACATCTAGGAAATAATGAAGAAGATCCAGAAGATGATGAGGAACATCTAGTAAATGATGAGGAACATCTGGGTAGTATTGAAGAGCACCATGGAAACACTGAAGAACATCATGGAAACAACCAAGAACCTCCAAGAAACGGTGAAGAACATGCAGGAAATGAAGAACATTGGGAAAATGGTGAAGAACATGAAGAACAACTCCACGGGGAGGAGGGGCTTCTAAAAAAAACAACTTGGAAGGTGATTGGACGAACCGCCTGTCAATCACCACAAGATCCGGATAGATGAGGAAAAGCTACCATCTTAGTTGTAGTTCAATTTCCGTTAGCTTAGCGCGGTTACAGTTTCTTTTGTACCAACTGGAACCGGTGCACCTCCTGGATCATCTACGCCTCCTTCCTGGAGGAACCTCAGAGATCCACCTCCCTTCCCGGTGCAGCGGAGAGGAAAACCAGAACAGGTGCCGCCCCTTTAAAACCGCCAGCTGTGTTTCCCCCCTCAGATAAACGAGGGAAAGGTCGCCGAGGTCGGGGAGGGTCGGCCAAGAGCCAAACATCAGGCGGCGGGGAAGAGGCCCTTCATCAAGATTAAATATGACAACCGCCCACAGAAGATACCAGAAGCTCCAGACCTCCACGACTGACCGGAGAACAGGAGCCACAACGGTGAGAGAATTCACAGGACAATGTTGTGGAGAGGAGGAGGACACCGTGGTCAGGAGGGAAGGAGGAAGAAGAGGAAGGGTAGGAGGAGGAAGAGGAGGTCTAGGCCTCTGTGTGGTACTCCTAGTACTGCCCTGGGTACTCTGCTTGGTACTGCGAGTACTGCTCTTGGCCTCTGCAGGGCTCTGGGCCCCTGCGCAGTACTGCGAGTACTGCTCTGGGCCTCTGCAAGGCTGTGGGCCCCTGCGCAGTACTGCGAGTACTGCTCTGGGCTTCAGCGGGGTACTGCGAGTACTGCTCTGAGCCTCTGCAGGATACAGTGAGTACTGGTCTGGGCCTCTGCATGGTACTGCAGGTGCTGCTCTGAGCCTTTGCAAGGTAGTGCGAGTCCGAGTAGTGCTCTGGGCCTCTGTGCAGTACTCCGAGTACCACTCCGGGCCTCCACAGGGTACTCCAAGTACTGCCCTGGGCCCCTGCGCAGTACTGCGAATATTGCTTTAGGCTTCTGCATGGTACTCTCAGTACTGCTCTGTGCCTCTGCAGGATACGGTGAGTACTGGTCTGGGCATCTGCATGGTACCCCTATTACTGCTCTTGGCCTCTGCCTGGTACTGCAAAGTGCTGCTCTGAGCCTTTGCAGGGTACTCCGAGTAGTGCTCTGAGCCTCTGTGCAGTACTCTAGTCCCGCTCCGGGTCTCCACAGGGTATTGCTAGTACTGTTCTGGGCCCCTGCGCAGTACTGCAAGTGCTGCTCTGGGCAGGGTACTGTGAGTACCACTCTGGGTTTCTGCAGGGTACTGGGAATACTGCTCTGAGCCTCTGCAGGATACTGCAGGTGCTGGTCTGGACCTCTGCATGATACTCCTAGTACTGCTCTCGGCCTCTGCTTGGTACTGCAAGTACTGCTCTGAGCCTCTGCAGGGTACTCTGAGTACGGCTCTGGCCCTCTGCACGGTACTGCAAGTACTGCTCTGGGCCTCTGCATGGTAGTGCAAGTACTGCTCTGGGCCTCTCCAGGAACCTTTGAGTAGTGCTCTTGTCCCCTGCATAGTACTGCGAGTACTACTCTGGGCCTTAGCATAGTACTGCGAGTACTGCTTTTAGCCTTGATGTGTTACTCCAAGTACTTCTCTGGGCTTCTGCCTGCTACTGCAAGGACTGCTCTGGGCCTCCCGGCAAGAAAAGGGGAACTCGGCTCCCTGACCTTGATTTTCTTTTTTCAGACATAGCCCAGTATAACCTGACATCTTTGAACACACACACACA